>NW_024423278.1:0-23102 GCF_014898765.1 Herpailurus yagouaroundi
GCAGCCCCCGCGCAGCCGACGTCCCCGGAGGGCGTCCAGCCAGCCCCCCTCCTCCTCCTCCCGGCCTCGCCCATTCCTCTTCGTTTCCAGAACTCGGCAGCTTCCGAAGAGGCGCGTTCAACTCCCAGATCCTCGCCGCCTCCTCTTAGGTAAGCATTGTTACCCGTTTTGAGGTTGAGCAAAAGGTACTCCGAGAGCTGGAGAGATTGACCCCAAGGTCTCCGGCTCGTTAGCGACTGAATTGGGCGCTAAGATTTTTTTCTTTTCTTTTCTTTCCTTTTTTTCTTTTCTTCTCTCTCTCTCTCTTCTTTTTGTTTTGCCGCCAGAGTCTTACAGGGGCAGCAGATTCAGATGCCTTCAGGGGCCAGACGATGTGAGTCAAATGGGTGTAGGACAGTAGAGGAGATGGAGACAGAGACAGAGATGAACACCTAAAGGCATTCAGACTCAAAAAATTAAAGCAGGTGCCTTCCTCAAAAAGCTCAGCAGAGTCCTCGAATGACCCATCAATTCCACTTCAAGGTGTATACCCCAAAGAATTTGAAAATAAGGACCCAAGTATTTGTACACCAATGGTCATAGCGGGACTCTTCACAATAGCCAAAGGTGGACACAGTCCATTGCCCATCAACTAATGAATGGATGAACACATTGTGGTATATCAATGCCGTGGAATAATATTCAACCATAAAAAGGAATGAACTTCTGATACCTGTTACAGCATGGATGAACCTCCAAAAAATTATGCTAAGTGTAATAAACCAGGCACAGAAGGCCCCCTGTGGTATCATTCCACTTGTATGAAGTAGGTAAATCCCTAGAGACACAAAGCAGATTGGTGCCAGAGGCTGTAGGGAGGGAGAAATGAGTGACGCTTAATGCGCATGGAGTTTCCTTTTCGGATGAGGAAATGTTTTGGAACATGAGAGGTGGTGGTTGCACAACATCGTGAGTGTACTAAATGCCATTGAATTGGACGCTTTAAAATGGTTAATTTGACGTTGCGTGAATTTAACCACAATTAAGAAAAGAAAGCACGTCACCCGTGGATCAGACTTGGCTCATGGGTCACCAGTTTGCAATCCCTTGGATTCTGTGCTGTCCTTACCCGTTTACTAACAATGGGGGTGCCAAATATAAGAGGATTCATCTCTAAGAAAACGCATCACTGCTACTTTGGATATTAGCTCTTGAGGAGCCCCCAGTTTGGTAGGGTTACTCACTGGGACAGATAAAAATTTAGCACAAGGACACACTTTACCGTTTTGGGGACCTGTGGAAAGGCCTCACTGGGGAAATCGCTTTTGAGGTGGTACTTGAACGGTGGGAGGCATTTCCAGGGAGGAGCGTGCTCACCATTGTCAAGAGCCTATAGGGGCGCCCGGGTGGCTCAGTAGGTTAAACGTCCAACTTCGGCTTAGTTCATAATCTCATGGTTCGTGAGTTTGAGCCTGGCGTTGCACTCTCTGCTGTCAGCACGGAGCCTGCTTCGGATCCTCTGTCCCCCCTCTCTCTGCCCCTCTTCCGCTCGCGTGCTCTCTCTCTTAATCTCAAAAGTAAATTAATTAAAAAAAAAAACACAGCACCTTATCCAAGATCTTCTGACCACTCCCCCACCCCAAGTCCAATGTTCTTTCTCTGTACCAGGCTGCCAGAGGGAGGTGGGAGAGGAAGGGTGTTCAGTATTTTGGAACATCCCAACAGGAGGGAAAGAAATCAGAAAATACCCTGGAGCCTAGAGATGTTAAACACAGGGAGGAGAGGGGAGGGGAGAAGGGCAGGAGGGTCCTGGCTGAATGGAATCCTGGGAAAGTGGCTGCACAATGGAGGGGAGCAGAGCAGAGGCTGGGGGTACCTTGGTCGCTGCATAGGGAGCTGGAACCACTTCACTGAACTGGACTGGGTGCAGAATGCAGGGGGGCTGGAGCAGGGGCAGAGAGCAGCCTGGCTCTATCCCTCTAACAGAACTCTCGTTAGAGAAACAAAATTGAGGCGCCTGGGTGGCTGAGTCGGTTAAGGGTCTGACTCTAAATTTCAGCTCAGGTCATGATCTCATGATTCCTGAGTTCGAGCCCTGCATTGGGCTCTGCACTGGCAGTGTGTAGCCTGCTTGGGATATTCTCTCTCTCTCTCTCTCTCTCTCTCTCTCTCTCTCTCCCCCCTTCCCCACTTCCCCAGCTCTCTCTCTCTCTCTCTCAAAGTAAATAAAAAAATAAGCTAAGAAAAAGAAAGAAACAAAATTGACCATGCCCCCTCCAGCCTGGCTATCTGTCTCCCACTTCCTGCATAGGTCTAGACTCCAGGCTGGTAAGGACATCACCACCCCCCCCCCCATCCCTCCCACCAATCTGGGTAGCTGGCCTAGCAGGTGCTCCTTCCTGCCTGGTTTCTCTGAGCCCTTTGAGTTTGTCCTGATCCCCTGGATGGGGAGTGCAGGGCAGAGGGGACCCACTGCCCCAAGGGAGAGGCAGCTTTGGTCCCAAACCAGAAAGTTCCTCCTTGTCCACCTCCATATGCCCTGTGCCCTCTACCCTCATGCCTTCCTGTGCACATTCACAAGCATGAACCTTAGGGCATAAACCGTAGAGCATTACGTGGAACCCTGGGGTACCCTCAGCCCAACCTCCTCTGATGGAAAAACTCCCCCAGAACGCATATCAGAGCTAGTTCCTGGCAGAGCTGGGCCTGGAAGCTGGGTGTCTTGCCTCCTAGACATGGGGCTTACTGTGTTCAGCCACAGTGATGCCAAGGGGTGCGGCACTTTGGGCACCAGGCCAGGGGAAGGGAAGCAAGCTCCCTGGCTGCACCCACTTCCTGAATTGGCTGACCTGGGACCATTTAATTTCTCTCTTTGCACCTCAGTTTTCTCACCTTGAAAAGGAGATCATGTGAAGTAATGTGAAGCACTCGACAGTTCCTGGCAGATGGTGGCCATCTGTAAATGTTAGTTTATCCGTCTCCACTTCTCCTGATGCGGAAAGGAGGCAAGTTTGTCAGAAGGACAAAGTGCTTCATGGGGCCTGTCTTCAAGTGGCCAGGGACGCCACGTGGTGTCCCCACCCAGCATGCACTCTCGATGTCTCTGATCCGTCTCCCTGGGCTAGAGAGTAGGTGCATCCTTGCTGCCTGAGAGTGGCCAGGACTTCAAAATCCCAGAGCCTAGGGGCACCCGGGTGGCTCAGTAGATTAAGCATCCGACTCTTGGTTTCTGCTCAGGTCATGATCTCGTGGCTTCGTGGGTTTGAACCCTGCATCCAGCTCTGTGCTAGGAGCGCAGAGGCTGCTTGGGGTTCTCTCTATCCCCCTCTCTGTCTGCCCGTCCCCCATTCGCACTGTCTCTGTCTCTCTCAAAATAAATTAAAAAACTTAAAAAAAAATTTTTTTTTTAAATCCCGGAGCCTACCCATGGTGACTAGGGACTGTCCCCTTCTCTCTGCCTGCCACCTCTGGCCTCGTCACCTTTCTCCTTGACTATTGCAGCAGTTATGCCCATGCTTGGGCTCCCAGCTGTCACCCACTCTGCCCCAGAGGGTGCATTCCAGTCCACACAGTCTGTCCCCAACCTCGTGTTCTTGAAAGGTGGCGTCCCAGCTTTAGGACTAGTCCCATGCCCCCCTCAGGCCTGGCCTCTGCCCCTGTCTTGTGCACCTCTGCACTGGGAACCGCTTCAGTGTCCTCATATGTTAGGGCTGGTCCTTGGGAGCACCCATTAATGGCACCTGCTGTGTCCCTCGCCCCACGTCCAAGGGAAGGTTACTGCCCCCATCTTCCATCCCTGCGGCAGTACAGCATTTGTGGATCTTCTGTCTGTCACCTTCTGGAGACAGTAAGCCCTGAACACACAGCGACTGGTCTCCGGTCTATGAATAGACCCCCAGGACCTCCTCCAGGGCCTGACAGTTGGCCGTGTTCAGCTCCAACACACCATCTGCCAAAAAGCCACTGTATGGCTTCTTTCTCACCAGGAGAAGGAGGAAGAGAGGCAGGCTTGGCGCTAATCCCCAGTCTGTAACTTCCTGGTGCCCTCTGAGCCTCAGTTTCCTCGTGTGAACACGCAGAGCCGCCTGGAGGATGAAATGGCACCACTGTGAAGGAAGGGCTTGACAGCTGTGTGTCCCCCACCTGCCCTTCACTCCTTGCCTTCTCTCATCCTCTCTGGTCCCCTTGGAGCAGAGCCAGGCCCTGGCCCGAGGGAGGAGGGAAGAGAGCGGGGCGTTTCCGGAGAGGTAGCCTGCGGATTTCATACCTCGCAGAGAGCAGGCTGGCTGGTAGGGGCCCGTTCCAGCTGCAGCCCTTCCAGGAGATCTGTGTCATGGCGGGGCATCATGGCTGGCAGGATCGAGGCAGTAGGGCCCTGACACCACGCCCCGGGGAGAGTGCCCCACACCCTGGGGTGAAAGTGGACTCCAGGGCCCAGGACTGCCCTTCCTGAGTCACCTGTGCCAGGGAGGAGCCTCGGTTCATCCCTCCGGCCCCCCCCCCCCCCCCCCCCATGACTGGGACAGCTCCAGCCTGCAGGGTAGGGTGGAAACTGACAGCTGCCAGGACTTGCTCAGGGGCCTGCCCTGGGGCAGAGAGCTCAGACCTGCAGGAGCCAGCCAGGACGGCAGTGCCAACACCGCCGGAAGTCCAGGCGACCCAACTGGCCCACTGGTCACCGGCCAGCTGGCCTGGCCCCACATCTGCCGCCCAGATGGTTAACAGGGCACCTTGCTCTGGAATTTGGGAGACCTGGCCTCCAGTCCCTCTGTCCAAGGGATTTATGGGTGGGAAAGGGGGTGGGGGGGAAATTGCAAGAAGTCTGGGGAAGTCCCTGCAAAACCGTGCATTGACCAGATGAAGAGATTCTAGAAATCGGTCGCACAACCGCGTGAATGTGCTTTAACACCACTGAACTGCACGCTTGCAAATGGTTAAGACAGTAAATTACACGTTAGATGTATTTTATCACAATTTACAAAATTCATGAAGGAAGAAAAAAAGTCAGGTCACTATGCTGTACACCTGAAACTGATACAACATTGTGTGTCAGCTACACTCAAAAAGCACAAGAAAGGGGCTCCTGGGTGGCTCAGTCGGTTGAGCGTCCAACTTCGGCTCAGGTCATGGTCTCAGGGTCTGTGGGTTTGAGCCCGGTGTCGGGCTCTGTGCTGACAGCTCAGGGCCTGGAGCTGCTTCAGATTCTGTGTCTCCCTCTGTCTCCCTCTGCCCCTCGCTCCTGCTCACGCTCTCTTTCTAAAAAGCAATTTCATAAAACAAAAGAAAGAAAAAAAGTTGTACACTGAAGTGAACTTGGATCCTTATGTTCCAGGGTTACCTAAAAGACACTAGTAGGGGGCCAGTCATTTCGTTTTGAGCAAGGACTTCATCCAGATTACTTTTAAAGCTTAATTACAGAAATTTCCAAATATGCACAATGGCCCATAGAGGAGAATAAAAACCCTCCCAGGTCTTCATCACCCTGCTTTAGGGTTTTATTCATCTCCGTATAAACGTTCCCTCCACGCCCCGGCCCCTCCCCCCCTCACAGGTTACATGAAAGCAAAGTCCGGACATTATGGTATTTCATCCAGCAGTATTTCAGTGTGGACACACATTTTAAATTGTAACTGCCATTTATTTTAAGGGTGTGTGGTTGCTCAGGTACAATGGCCAAAGACGAAGCTGAAGGGTTCAGACTCCCTGGGGTCCACCAGGCATGGCCTCCCACAGATGGGCCTCTCTGCTGGGCCCCCCGCCCACCAACACTGCTCTCCTGAGAGAGAATGGAAGCTCTCCCCTGAAGGAAAGGCCAGGAAGAGAAGTGACCTTTTGTCACCTGTGGGATTCATGTCTCTGTGGAGAAATTGGCTAAGATGCCAGTGTGCACTGTTTCAATGTTTTTTAAATGTTTTATTTATTTTTGAGGGAGGAGGGGCAGAGAGAGAGAGAGGCACAGAATCCACAGCAGGCTCCAGTTCTGAGCTGTCAGCACAGGGCCTGACGTGGGGCTTGAACCCACGAACCTCGAGATCATGACCTGAGCCGAAGTCGGATGCTTAACCGACTGAGCTGCCCAGGTGCCCCGCCCAGTGAGCCCCTCATGCGCCCTCCCAGCTACCCATGTCCAGCTGGTCAGCTAAGCCTGGGGCACAGCCGTCGCTGCCCTGGGCCTTGCTATGTGAAGTGCCCCCGACCTTGGAAGTCTGAACATCAGCACTGTCTCCCCTGTATCTTCTACTGAGGCAGAGATTTTCCTTTGCTCCTACTCTCCTGCTTCCTCAGCCTGCTGAGTACATGTGCCCGACACAGCCTGCCCATCTGGCTTCCAGCCCCAACCCAAGGCAGGCCCGCCTCACAGAGCCATGTACCCAGACATTTACCTAGCCCCACCCAGGAGAGCCAGACAGGCTCCTACACACCCTCACCTGCCTGGCGCTGCTACGCCCCCCACCCCACCCTCCGACCGAACCTACCTGGGCAGCAGCTCTCCTCCCACCAGCTCCACCACCTTGGAGATCCAGGCCACACACGGACTTTCACGTGGTTGGCAAGGTCCTCCAGGCACGTGTTTATCATGCCCTTGGCAGGTCATGCCCTGGGCGGTGTGGACATCGTGGGGGTCACTCCCTGTACCTGCCTCTTATTCTGCATACAGCTGCCAGCCCCAGGGGGGCTCTCCAGGCTGGTGAGGTTAGTTCACCTGATGAGCCAGTGGGAAGGTCACACAACCTAATGAATAGCTTGTTGTGGGTCCATCCTTTGGGAAGCAGACACTGAGGTGGGGTTCGGAGCACAGGAATTTATGGGCTGGAACATCTATGAAAGAAAAGGGGAGGAAGCAGGATTGGGCAGAGGTCACCACCCGGCAATACAGACCCTGATGATTCTGTTTTATTTGGACGTAGTTTTAATTTTTTTTTTTCAACGTTTATTTATTTTTGGGACAGAGAGAGACAGAGCATGAACGGGGGAGGGGCAGAGAGAGAGGGAGACACAGAATCGGAAACAGGCTCCAGGCTCTGAGCCATCAGCCCAGAGCCTGACGCGGGGCTCGAACTCCCGGACCGCGAGATCGTGACCTGGCTGAAGTTGGACGCTTAACCGACTGCGCCACCCAGGCGCCCCTGGACGTAGTTTTAGACTGGACGTAGTTTTAGAGAAAAGTTGCAAAAATAGTGAAGTTCGTTGATATCCTTGACTGAGCCTCTCCCTGTGTTAACATCACACATAAGGGGCTCCTGGGTGGCTCAGTTGGTTAAGCATCTGACTTCAGCTCAGGTCATGATCTCGCAGTCTGTGGGTTTGAGCCCCACATCGGGCACTGTGCTGACAGCTCAGAGGCTGGAGCCTGCTTTGGATTCTGTGTGTCTCTCTCTGCCCCTCCCCCTCTCATTCTCTCTCTCTCTCTCTCTCTCTCTCTCTCAAAAATAAATAAATAAATAAGTAAATAAATAAGTAAATAAGTAAAACCATCATACATAACCACAACACAATGATGACAGCAGAGAGGTTAACAGTGGTGCAGGAATATAAACTGCAGGCTTCATTTGCGTTCAACCAGATTTTCCACTCACGCCCCTTTCTGGTCCAGGATCCAGCCAAGCACTGCACACTGTATTTATTTACCACTGTTCTTTCATATGGTCAGTCTTCAGCTCGATTGACCCGCATATTTGCTGTGTTTTTTGTCCTTCATTCCTTCCTGTGCCCATGATCTTCCTTCTTAATCATTTTCTCTCTGCAAAACAAACAAAAAAAAATTGTTTTTAGATTCTTTTAATGTGCAGTGGTCTGCTGATGGCATATCCCCCAGGTTTTGTCTGATAATGTCTTTCTGGTGTCTCTTCTTGAAGGATAGTTTCTCTGAGTATAGAATTCTAAGTTGGCGGTAATTTTCTTTTAAAAAAATTTTAAGTTTATTTATTTATTTGAGAGAGAGAGAGAGCTTGTAGGGGAGGTGCAGAGAGAGGGAGGGAGAGAGAGAATCCCAAGTAGTCTCTGCACTGTCAGCACAGAGCCCGAGGCAGGGCTCAAACTCATGAACCATGAGATCATGACCTGAGCCAAAAAGGAAGAGTTGGGTGCTTAACTGACTGAGCCACCCAGGTGCCCCAGTAATTTTCTTGTAGTACTTTGAAGCTATTGGTTAACCGTCTGCTGGCTCCCATGTTTGCTGTTAAGGAGTGAGATGCAGTCAAATTGTGTGAATCAGGCAGGTTTTGCTAGAGTGTGCTGCGGTAACAAACATCCCCCTACATCTCCCTGGCTTGCAACAACAAAGGTTTATTTTTGTCTCACTTTCCATGCCCTGTGGTGTCAGCGGCAGCTCCTCCCTGGGACATGCTTGGCTCCTGGCATGGAGGGAAAAGAGCCATGGCAAAATCATGTGATGGCTCTTAAAGCCTTTACTGAAAAGTAGCAGCAGGCATTACTTACCCTCACGTGTCATTACCCTTGCAGGTCACTGGACAAAGCCTGATGTCACCAGGGTGGAAACATACTAGCTTCCCATAGGGATTGGTGGCAAATAATTGACAACAAAAATGCTATCTACCATGTTCTCTGTGTCTCCTTTAGAGAGTTCTGGATCCCTTAGGGTCCACTCAGGAAAACGTAAAACCATGCTAGTTTTTTCAAACAAAGGGGAAATAATACACAAAGTGGATTGCACAGATTTTGGAAGACCCAAAGAGCAAAAGAGGGTACTGAGGTTGCCCCGGTTTATAGTTTCTACCCCTGGACCTGGGAAGAGAAGAGGGAAGGGGCAGGGTTAACAGCACTTAGAGTCTTGGAGAAGGAAGCCCTTCTGGGACCCCCAGAAGAGGGACCCTGATGGCTTGGGCTATGACCTGCAAGGGGGGTTGGTGTGGCTGGTGCTGGGAGTGTTGAAAGGAGCTGGATGCCAGTGAAGTAAAGCCAGCAGGAAGTAGAGACAGGAAGGAATCCCCTTCCCCTGCCGGCTAATCTCCCTTAGTGCCTCCCACTGGCAGAACCAAACAGGAGGTCAGCTGACAAGGGGGCCTGGGAAATGTCATTCGCAGACCCTAGCCCAGCACCACACAACAGATTGTAGCTGTGACCTGAGACACAAGAGGTAAATGACCAGCACTATTAGCTATCCTTTTCCTCTGGATGCTTTTCCTATTCTCTTTGTCTTGGATTTTCTACATTTTCAACCATGATGGGTCAAGGTATGGATTTCTTTTTATTTACTCTGCTTGGGATCCATTTTGTAAAAATGTTGATTTATTTATTTTGGAGAGAGAGAGAGAGAGAGAGCGAGAGCGAGCATGAGCAGGGGAGGGGCAGAGAGAGAGAGAGAATCCCAAGCAGGCCCCTCACTGTGAGTGCAGAGCCAGATGCAGGGCGGGATCTCACGGATCGTGAGATTACTTGGGATCCATTTGAATTTTTTTTTTTTTTTTTAATTTTTTTTTCCAACGTTTTTATTTATTTTTGGGACAGAGAGAGACAGAGCATGAACGGGGGAAGGGCAGAGAGAGAGGGAGACACAGAATCGGAAACAGGCTCCAGGCTCTGAGCCATCAGCCCAGAGCCTGACGCGGGGCTCGAACTCACGGACCGCGAGATCGTGACCTGGCTGAAGTCGGACACTTAACCGACTGCGCCACCCAGGCGCCCCTCCATTTGAATTCTTAAATCTATAGATTGATATCTTGTACCCATTCTGGAAAATTCTCAACCATCATCTTTTCAAACATTGCCTCTATTCTCTCTCTTTCTTCTTTTCCTCTGGGACTGAAACTAGATGTATGTGAGGCCTTCTTGCTGTAGGTTCCATATCTGTAACCTTTTCTTCTGTTTTTTTTCCATCCTTTTTTTGTCTCCCCATACTTCTTTCTGGATTGTTTCCTCTGACCAGTCTTCCACTTCTCTGATTCATTCTTCAAGCATGTCAAATCTGCTGTGAAATCAGTCCATTAATGGGGCACCTGGGTGACTCAGTCAGTTAAGCATCCGACTTCAGCTCAGATCATGATCTCACAGTTCATGGGTTTGAGCCCCATGTGGGGCTCAGCGCTTATGGTGTAGAGCCTGCTTGGAATTCTCTCTCTCCCTCTCTCTTTGCCTCTCTCCTGCTTGCACTTTCTTAAAAATAAACTTTAAAAAATCAGCCCGTTAAGTTTATAATTTACTTTTTATTTTTATTTTTTTATTTTTTAAATTTATTTACTTATTTTGAGAGACAGAGACTGTGCAAGTGGGGGAGGGGCAGAGAGAGAGAGAGAATCCCAAGCAGGCTCCACACTGTTAGCACAGAGCTCAATGAGGGGCTCGAACTCACGAAACCACGAGATCATGACCTGAGCCGAAAACCAAGAGTCAGTCACTTAACCAATTGAGCCACCCAGGCACCCCTATAATTTACTTTTTAGTTTCCACTTACTCCTTTTATATATGTGCTATATAATTTTATATAGTTTCCTGTTCCTTGCTGGAAGTTTCAATTTTGTTGTTTAATTTCTTTTTTTTTTAAATGCTTATTTATTTTTGAGAGAGAGAGAGACAAAGTGTAAGTGAGAGAGGGGCAGAGAGAGAGGGAGACACAGAATCCGAAGCAGGTTCCAGACTCTGAACTGTCAGCACGGAGCCTGATGTGGGGCTCAAACTCATGAACTTTGAGATCATGACCTGAGCCGAAGTTGGACACTCAACCGACAGAGCCACCTGGGTGCCCCTTTGGTATTTAATTTTTTGAACAGAGTACATGTAATTTGTTTTATAGTCCAGAATTCTTCCAGTTGTATTTCTGTTGACTGTTGTTTCTGATGGTTTTAGTTCAAGGAATCTTGCTTTCTCTCACGTGTCTGGTTGTTTCTGTACGTTGAATATTATAGTTGTGATATTATTTGTGGAAATAATTTGCAGTGGGGGATTTTGTCATTTGCCAAAAAGAATTTTCTATTGCCTTTGCCAGGTGCCTGGAGGGATTAGCAAACTGAGATCATGTTAGTTCATACTTAGGGCATGATGTTGCCCCAGGATGACTCAGAGCGGGGCTACTATTCAGGGAACGGCTGGTTTTCAGTTCAGCTTTACTTCTAGGGTGCAGTCCTGTGGGGCTTAACCCAACGTGGTGTTTATTGGTCCCCTACCTTTGGCAGGCCCCTGACTTTGTTTTTTTTCTTCATTTTTCATTTTTTTTTATTTTAGAGAGAGAGAGAATGCAAGTTGGAGAGAGGGGCAGAGGAGAGAGAGAGAGAGAGAGAGAGAGAGAGAGAGAGAGAGAGAGAATCCCAAGCAGGCTCCATGCTCAGTGAGGAGCTGGTCATGGGGCTCTATCCAACGACCCTGGAATCATGACCTGAGCTGAAATCAAGGGTCAGGTGACTGACTGAGCCACCCAGTTGCCTCTTAAAGATTTTATTTTTAAGTAATCTCTACACCCAGTGTGGGACTCGACCTCACAACCTGGAGATCAAGCGTCACACATTCTCTGACTTCAGCTCAGGTCATGATCTCACGGTTCATGAGTTTGAGCCCCACAACGGACTCCACTCTGGCAGTGCGGAGCCTGCTTGGGATCTCTCTCTCTCTCTCTCTCTCTCTCTCTCTCTCTCTCTGCCTCATCCTCCACCTCTTTGTCTCTCTAAATAAATAAATGTAAAAAAAAAAAAAAAAGACATGCCAGTGGTCAAAGTGGTGCCACAAAGGGGTGTAACCAGGGGCCAGACCTGGTGTGGGGGGTCAGGAAGACCTTTAGGGATCAGGGTGAGGGTATGCTGGCCGAGGGACACACGTGGGGCCCTGAAGTGGGCGGGTACAGGTGGAGGTGACTCAGAGAGAATAGTATGTCTGGAGCTGGGGTTGTGGGGAAACCTGAAGCTGCAGCCGCATCAGGGGCCGGGTTTGGGGTCACCAGGGGGATTTTATCCTGCTGAGGGAAGAGGTGATCTCATCACACTCAGCCCCTGGGCTGAATTCTGTGTCCCAGGCTGAATTCTGTGTCCCGGGCTGTTTGCGATGGAACTGTGTCCCTCCCAAATCCACACATTAAAGCCCTAACCTCCAGTCGGCCTGGTAATGAAGGGAATTAAGATTTAGTGAGGTCATAAGGACGGGGTCCTAATCCAATAGGACTGGTGTCCTTATGAGAAGAGGAAAAGGGGCGCCTGGGTGGCTCAGTCAGTTGAGCGTCCAGCTCTTGATTTCGGCTCAGGTCATGACCTCAGGGTTGTGAGATTGAGCCCCACATTGGGCTCTGTGCTGAGCACAGAGCCTGCTTGGGATTCTCCCTCTCCCTCTCTCTCTCTCTCTCTCTCTCTCTGCCCCTCCCCTGTTCATGCTGTCTTGCTCTCAAAATAAATAAGTAAACTTAAAAAAAACCAAGAGTTGCACGCTCTATTGCCTGAGCCAGCCAGGTGCCCCATCCTGACTCTCATTTTTGTCTCCAGTTGTGCCAGGCCATGAGAGGTGAGCTCGCCCTCCCAGCCACGTCTTTCCAATTGGCACAAGCTTCCAGGGCGACTGCAGCCTCAAGTATCAGGGTCATCTGTCTGAAATCCCGTCCTCTCCTGGACCTCAGTGCAGCAATTCCCATGTTGTTGGTCTTGGCCATGAGTGACTGAATGGGTGATGGTCCTGACATCTAAGACGGGTGTCTGAGAGGAAGAACAGTTTAATAGAGAAAATCAACAGTTTGGTTTTGGGCATCTATACATATATATTTTTAAATGTTTATTTCTTAGAGAGAGAGAGAGAGTGAAAGCACACAAGTGAGGGAGGGGCAGAGATTGGAAGACAGAGGATCCAAAGTGGGCTCTGTGCTGACAGCAGTGAGCCTGATGTGGGGCTGAACTCATGAACCGTGAGATCATGACCTGAGCTGAAGTAGGACCGACTGAGCCACCCAGGCGCCCCTGGATGTCTATATTTGATGAGGCTTTGGGATGTCTTGGTGAGAATGTTCCATGAGCAGCTGTGTATTTATGTCTGGAGATCAGTCAGTTATATAAAATTGTTAGTCTTCAACAGATGAGGGGCATTTTAACCTTGTGGTTTCCTTGAATGGAAATATTTCGATTTGATTTTTTTTTTTAAGTAGGCTCCATGCCATGAATTTGCACTCACGACCCTGAGATCAAGACCTAACCTGAGATCAAGAGTTGGACACCAAACCAACTGAGCCACCCAGATGCCCCACAAATTAACTTCTTTTTTTCTATTGAAGTAGAATTGACATACATTATGGTAGTTATAGGTATACAACATAATGCTTCAAATTTGTATATATTGCAAAATGATCACATGATAAATATAGTTAATATCTGTCACCATACGTAGTTACAGATTTTTTTTTCTTGTGATGAGAAATTTTAGGATGTACTCTTTTAGCAACTTTGAAGTATGCAGTACAATATTCACAACTATAGTCCATGCTATACTCAATACTGTTTATCCCCATGACTTACTCATTTTATAACTAGAAGTTTGTACCATTTGACCCCCTTCACCCTTTTCAGCAACCCTCCCATCCCTGCTTCTGGCAACCACCAGTCTGTTCTTTCTATTTTTGAGCTTGGTTTCATGTTTGCTTTTGTTTTTTATTTTTTTTATTACAACTTTTTTTTTAATGTTTATTCTTTTTTCTTAATTTTTAAAAAATATTTTATTTATTTTTGAGAGAGAGTGTGAGCCGGGGAGAACAGAGAGAGAGAGAGCAGGGGAGGGGCAGAGAGGGAGACACAGAATCCAAAGTAGGCTCCAGGCTCTGAGCTGTCAGCACAGAGTTCGATGCAGGGCTCGAACTCATGAACCGCGAGATCATGACCTGAGCTGAAGTTGGACGCTTTAACTGATTGAGCCACCCAGGTGCCCCTGTTATGTTTTTTTTTTTTTTTTTAAGATACCATATATAAGTGAGATTGTATGGTATTTGTCTTTCTCTCTCTGACTTGTTTCACTTAGTGTATTGTTGTCAGGATCCACCTATGTTGCCACAGATGGCAAGAATCCCTTCTTTTTTCTGGCTATTTTATGGTACATGTATTTCACATTTTCTTTACCCATTCATCCATTGATGGACACTTAGGCTTCTTCCTTCCTTTGGTTATGGTAAATAATGCCGCCATGAACCTGGGGGTCCATATGTCTTTCTAAGTTAGTGTTTTCATTTTCTTCAGAGAAATACCCAGAAGTAGAATGGCTGGATGGTATGGTAGTTCTATTTTTAATTCATCGAGGAATTTCCATACTGTCTTCTGTAGTGGCTGCCTCAATTTATATTCCCACAAACAGTGCACAGAGGTTCCCTCTTCTCCACATCCTCATCAGTTCTTGTTACTTTTTGTCTTTTTGATCACAGCCCTTCTAACCAGGTGTGTTTTTGTTTCTTTGTTTGTTTTGAAGTTTATTCATTTTGAGAGAAACACAATGCGAGCAGGGGAGGGGCAGAAAGAGAGGGAGACAGAGAACCCCAAGCAGGCTTTGCGCTGTCAGCACAGAGCCGGATGCGGGGTTCAAACCTACAAAACCACGAAATCATGACCTGAACCAAAACTGAGAGCCCGACGCTTAACTGACTGAGCCACCCAGGAGCCCCATGGCTATCAGTTCTTAATTTAATTTTATTCAGTCTAGTTTTTAAACAAAATTTTCTTCATCAGTCAGTTTATACATACTTTTGCAACTTGTATTTCTATGAGTTCCAGTCTCCTGGATTGAGTTTTGCAGCTCTCCATTATGTCAAGCAGAGCTGACTTTTCCAAGAGTTTTAAGGCAATCATAAATTTTACCCTGCAGGTTTACCTATCAGTTTTATTTTCCATTGTTGGGTGGAGCCGTCATAGTTTGTCTACATTTCTTAGGGAATCCAGAAGAAATTTTGGAGCAGTTTTGGGAATAAGACAGAAATGGAGAGAGAGATATGAAAGAATAGTTGAGGAAGGGGCATCTGCGTGGTTCAGTCAGTTAAGTGGTTAAGCATCTGACTCTATTTTGGCTCAGGTCATGATCTCACGGGTTCATGGGATGGAGCCCTGTGTCTTGGGATTCTCTCTCTCCCTCTCTCTCTTTCTCTCAAAATAAATAAATAAACATTACAAGAAAAGAATAGTTGAAGAACACTAGGACAGAGGGAGAAGGAGAGGGGAGAGAGGGAAGGAGAGGGGAGAAGGAGGGACCAAGGGGAAGGGCAGAGAGAGAGAGGGAGGGAGGAAGGGTCGGAGAGAGGAGAGGAGGTGAGCAGGCTGAGGGGACCCCCAGTACAGCAGGTCAGAATACCCTTGGGGTTTAAGTAGGCAGGATAAAAAAAAAATGTCCTGCTTTAGTCCTCAGCCTACAGATGGTCACTGAAGCCCCGAATGAGATCGTCAGGAGAGAGAACCAAGCTCAAGGTTAAGGCTGAAGGGACTGCCCCTCGTGAAGGCAGGTCAAGGAGGATGAGGAGCCAGCCTTGTGGGCAGAAGGGGAGGAGGAAACCTGGTGCAGACCCCACTTCGCACAACACCCAGCCTGCCCACCAGCCCCGTCCAGCAAAGGTGATCAGAGTGATGGGGGAACCATCTTCCTAAGCAGGGGGAGGGAAGGCAGACAGTGCCAGGCTGTGCTGCAGGAAGAGGCCCTGGGGAAAGGAAGGTTCCCCTATTTCTCCTTGTCTCCATGGACTCAGTCTCCTTGCCACTCCAGAGCCCAGCCTGAGGGTCACCCTGCAACAATGGCCTGGGGCAAGGAGGTGGGGGCGGGGGAGTGGGGGTTGCTGACATCTGGGATTCAACTGGCTGTTTCATCCTGGCCGGTGGCCTGGGTTAAAAGGGCCCAGCGGCCCTCACCAGGTACCCGAGGGAGGCGCTGCTGCCCTGACCTTTGCTGGACACCTTACAGCACTGCTGCCCACGTGTCAGGTTCTTTGCCATAGGACCCCGGTCCCGGGTGGCCAGGTTTATTTTGCAAATAAAATTACAGAATACCTTCTGAATTGGAACCTCAGATGAACAAGGAGTTATTTTTTTATATCATTTTTTGAAACTAAAAAGATTTTCATGGGGTGCCTGAGTGGCTCAGTTGGTTAAGCATCTGACTTCAGCTCAGGTCATGATCTTATGATTTGTGGGTTCGAGCCCCGCATCAGGCTCTTTGCTGGCAGTTTGTAACCTGTTTCAGATTCTCTCTCTCCTCTCTCTCTGCCCCTCCCCTGCTCACTCTTCTCTCTCTCAAAATAAATTAATTATTTAAAAAAAATGAATAGGGGCGCCTGGGTGGCTCAGTCAGTTAACTGTTCGCTTTCAGCTCAGGTCATGATCTCACAGTTTCTGAGTTCGAGCCCTGTGTCGGCCTCTGTGCTGACAGCTCAGAGCCTGGAGCCTGCTTTGGATTCTGTGTCTCCCTATCTGCCTCTGCCCCTCTCCTGCTTGTGCTCTGTCTCTCCCTCTCTCTCAAAAATAAATAAACATTTTTAAAAAACTAAAAAACTGAATAAACATTTACTTTAAAAATTATTTATTTGCTTTCAATTTTTAGGGGCGCCTGGGTGGCTCAGTCAGTTAACCGTTTGCTTTCGGCTCAGGTCATGATCTCACAGTTTCTGAGTTCGAGCCCTGTGTCGGCCTCTGTGCTGACAGCTCAGAGCCTGGAGCCTGCTTCAGATTCTGTGACTCCTTCTCTCTTTGCCCCTTCCCCTCTTGTGCTCTGTCTCTCAAAATATAAATAATAAAACAAATTTTTTATTTATCTGAAATTCAGATTTTTTAAAATATGTATTTTTGAGGGTGAGAGAGAGAGAGAGAGAGCGTGCAAGCAGAGGAGGGGCAGAGAGAGAGGGAGACACAGAATCCAAAGCAGGCTCCAGGCTATGAGCTGTCAGCACAGAGTCCAATGAGGGGCTTGAACTCACGAACCCAAACTCACCAACCATGAGATCGTGACCTGAGCCAAAGTCGGATGCTTAACTGACAGAACCACCCAGGCGCCCAATCTGAAATTCAGATTTATTGGGGGTTTCTCTATTTTGTCCAGCAACCTTACCCCTCTCCGAGCTCTCCTTTTCTTTTTATCCCACCCCTGACTCAGACCCAGGTCAACAACTGCGTTCCTGCCTCCACTGTGGACCCCTCCAGGCCACTTTCCCCACCAGTCACCAGCATCACTGGGCCAGTGCCTAGCTCTGATCTTGCCGCCTAAAACCCTGCCCGGAGGCTGCAAACTGAAGCCCGTGAACGTGTTTTGTTTGGGGGTGGTAGTGTTTGCAATCTGGAAATTTCACTATAAAGACTGGGTTTCTGGCTTCTCAAAACAATGTGAAGCTATGGCAGCCTTGTATCCACCTTGGCTCCATTGCTAGGAGCTGAGACTGCCTGTCCTTTTTGATGTGGAAAATGTCGGGGTTTGGAGCCTATGGACAAGGAAGAATTCTTCTTTTTTTTAAATATGTATTTTTTTTTAACGTTTATCTTATTCATTATGAGAGAGAGAGAGAGAGAAAACAGGAGAGAGACAGAGAGTGAGGGAGACAGAGAATCCAAAGCAGGCTCAGTGCTGTCAGCATGGAGCCCTATGCGGGGCTTGAACCCACGAACCGTGAGATCGTGACCTGAGCCAAAATCGAGAGTCGGGAGCCCACGAACTGAACCACCCAGCTGCTTCCCAAGAAAGAATTCTTGAGACATCTTCGGTGCGTAAAGGTGGGGTGTTTTTTTGTTTTTTATTTTTTAATGTTTATTTCTGAGACAGAGAGAGACAGAGCATGAGTGGGGGAGGGGCAGAGAGAGAGGGGGACACAGAATCTGAAGCAGGCTCTAGGCTCTGAGCTATCAGCACAGAGCCCGACGCGGGGCTCGAACTCACAGACTGCAAGATCATGACTGAGCCGAAGCCGGACGCTCAACCGACTGAGCCACCCAGACGCCCCACATAAAGGTGGTTTTATTAAAGCACAGGGACAGGACCCGTGGGTAGAAAGAGCTGCATAGGGGTTGTGACAGGTAACTGATTATATAGTTTCAAGTTGGGAGAGGGTCAGGCATAGGGTAAGTCGGTAAGGAATTTTGGAAACAAGGTTTCCAGGACCTTGAGGGGCTAGCTGCTGTTAGGAAAAGGTCATTGGTTACTGTTAGGAAAAGGTCAGTAAAACCTGAGTCATGAGACCCTTCAGATGTCTATCTGGGTCATATGCTTGGGGGATGATTTTTAACACATATCTTGGTGGGTAGAGAGAAAGGAAGTTTCCAAAGGAATTTCTATACGTTAAAGGAGACTTACAAGACCCTGAAGGTCAGGATGATATTAAGTTCAGATTGCCTTTTGCCCTTAGCAAAGTGTCACCATTGAGGCAGCTGAGCTCCTAGAGAAATGTCACTTTGCCTGCCCCAAGGACTTGTCAGTGGGCTATAGACAGCAAGGAAATTTAATTTTTCATTTGCTTTTGTTTCCCACATCACTTTTTTGAAGACGTCAGTCTCCACTTCTCCTGGATCCCCTAAATCTCACTCATCTCCATAACCTGGCCTTGTCCTCTTTGAGCTTTTGACCACTGACCTGCTGAGGTCACAGTTCCCAGCTTGACACTCAAGACCTTTCCCAGTCAGGTTGATGTGGGGAACAAAGGCAAAAGAAAAAATTAAGGGCTCCTGGGTGGCTCAGTCAGATGAGCGTCCCACTCTTAATCTCATAGTTCAGGAGATCGAGCCCTGAGTCAGGCTCTGTATTGACAGTGTGAAGCCTGCTTGGGATTCTCTCTCTCCCCTCTCTCTGCCTCTCCCCTGCCTGTGCTTGCTCTCTCTCTTTTTTTCTCTGTCTCAAATAAACCTAAATAATAAATAAGTTTCCTTATTGCCTGACAACCCAGTGCCACATCCTTGAAGCAGTAGAGTGACCTTCCTCTAAGAACTCAGCCACCTTAATAGTGACACTTTGCTAAGGGCAAAAGGCAATCTGAACTTAACATCATCCTGACCTCCAGGGTCCTGTAAGTCTACTTTAACATATAAAAATTCCTTTGGAAACTTCCTTTCTCTCTACCCACCAAGATATGTGTTAAAAATCATCCCCCAAGCATATGACCCAGATAGACATCTGAAGGGTCTCATGACTCAGGTTTTACTGACCTTTTCCTAACAGTAACCAATGACCTTTTCCTAACAGCAGCTAGCCCCTCAAGGTCCTGGAAACCTTGTTTCCAAAATTCCTTACCGACTTACCCTATGCCTGACCCTCTCCCAACTTGAAACTATATAATCAGTTACCTGTCACAACCCCCACGCAGCTCTTTCTGCCCAGGGGTCCTGTCCCTGTGCTTTAGTAAAACCACCTTTGTATACTGAAGATGTCTCAAGAATTCTTTCTTGGCTGTTGGCCCCGAACCCCAACATTTCCACATCAAAATGACCTCTCTTCCACCTTCTTTCTCTGTTCCTTTCCTCACCTTCCTCTCCAAGCCCACTGGCACACTGGATGGCTCCTTTGCATGTCCCATGCATCTGGATACTAAAGGGGTGCAAAATATATCACCCCTGGCGCACTTGCGTGGCTCAATTGGTTAAGTGTCCGACTTTGGCCTAAATCATGATCTCACGGTTCCCGAGTTCAAGCCCTGTGTGGGGTTCTGTGCGGACAGCTCAGAGCCTGGAGCCTGCTTCAGACTCTGTGTCTGTCTGTCTCTCTGCCTCTCCCCTGCTCGCACTCTGTCTCTCTCACTCAAAAGTAAACATTAAAAAATTAAAAAATATATATATATATAAATCATCCCCAAATGTGCCTTTTTGGCATATTATTTTATGCTGGCCATTTTTAAAAAGCTGATTATTTTTAAAAAACAGCAGACACTGGCAAAACTAAGTAGTTACCCATTTGACATTTACATTTATAAAGGAAATCTTCATTTTTTTAGGGTGTCTCCCCTTAAGTACCAAAAAGAGGAAGATATCTAAATCTTTAGAATCTTCAGTCAGTGGCTAAGGCCCGGATTTAAATCTGCATCACAACTTTACTCTTGCTTCCTGTGCTTTTCCGTTAACTTCCCGTAACTGATTCCCACCACCAACATCCTTTGCCTCTGGCTGAAGATGGTATTTAAGATGATGAGCTTTGGGGGCGCCTGGGTGGCTCAGTCGGTTAAGCGTCAGACTTTAGCTCAGGTCACGATCTCGTGGTCTGTGAGTTCGAGCCCCGAGTCGGGCTCTGGGCTGATGGCTCAGAGCCTGGAGCCTGCTTCCAATCCTGTGTCTCCCTCTCTCTCTGCCCCTCCCCCATTCATGCTCTGTCTCTCTCTGTCCCAAAAAATAAATAAATGTTAAAAAAAAAAATTAAAACAAAAAAAAAAAGATGATGAGCTTGGGCCATGGTGGGGTCGGCAGTGTTACTCAATTTTCCCGGGTCTCCCCCTTGTGCACAGGAGTTATTAAACTTAAACAAAAAAAAGTTATTAAACTTTTGTATGCTTTTCTCCTGTGAATCGGTCTTACATCAATTTAATTATTAGACCAGGCAAAGAACGTAGAAGGGAAGAAGGAAACTTTTGCACCCCTACACCACACTGTCCCTGCCCCTGCTGGCCCACCCCTAGAGAGTGGGTGATTCTCCTCCCTGTGGTCACACCCTGCTCATTCATCCAGGATCATATGAACGTCGCCCATGAGACCCTCTCTGCAATCTCTCCACTGGACAGTGTTCCCTGCTCACTTCTTTGGCCACCCACAAAACTGTATGTTACCAGCTATGTCCTTGGTGTACACACGCAGATGGGTTCCCAGGGAGGCGTGTCCACTCTGCAGATGCTGGGGAAATGACAAGGAAATTACCCTGGGGAGCTCCCAGGTGAATGAGGGCAGAGCTCCTGGGGAGGAGAGGCCCCTGAGCTAGGCCGTGGGCGGGGCTGAGAACAGGTTCCCCTACTGGGAAAACATTTGGCTGCCTATCCCTTGGCAGAGGCGTTTCCAGGACTGAGGGAGCTCAGGCACCCAGTCTGAGGGGGTGTGGCCCACCTTGAGCCTGTGGGTGCCTTCCTTCCTGGGAAAGGAAGTGAGTGGGGAGGGAAAGGGAGTGGAGCCAGATCCCTAACTGTCCCCAAGGCCAGGTTCAAAGTGGTAGACTAGCATAAGTAGTGGGAAAACAGTGGAATTTTTAGAGCAAAGAAAGATCATGACCTGAGCCAAAGTTGGATGCTCAACTGAACCATCCAGGTGCCCCGATTTTTTAAAATTAATTTATTTTATTTTATTTTATTTATTTTGAGAGAGAGAGAGAGAGAGAGTAAGAAGGGGAGGGGCAGAGAGAGAGGGAGAGAGAGAGAATCCCAAGCAGGCTCCACACTGTCAGTGTAGTGTCCGATGCAGGGCTCGAGCTCACAAACTGTGAGACTGTGACCTGAGCCGAAATCAAGAGTTGGACACTCAACCTACTGAGCCACACAGTCGCCCCAAGGCAAAAAAGTTCTGTAATGAGTTACTAGAATATAAGACCCATGAGGGGCAGGGATTCTGGTCAACTTGTTTTCAGAACGGCTGGTGACTACTGAATAAATAATTGTGTAATGCCCAAATGAGTGAGTGAGCGAATGAATGTGGTACAGAAAGGGATGGGCAGAGTCCAGGAAGGGACGTGAGGAGGTGTGGAAATACCAGGTCCCAGGTGAGGGTCTAGAGAGAGGGCAGGTTGGGGACTGGGTGATGGCCCAGTGGCTGGAGATTTAGAGGTGACTTTACAGTGTTTACTTTGAGGATTGGCCCCATCTTTACAGGAACTCTTTACGGGGTCTGGCCCAGAGTAGCTGCTCTCAAAGCTAGCTACTTCGAGCACAGGGTCTGCTCGAAGACAGAACCGCCTGGCTTGCCTTTGACTCCAGCAGTCTGGAGGCTGGTCTGGAATTTCCTCCCCCAGAAACTCAGTCTTCTCACTGAAGTTCTTCCCAGTTTACTTAGAACCTTTGCAGACATTGCCTCATTTGATCCTTATCACAACCCTGACGGGTGGGAGCCATTAGCTCCATTTTACAGAAGCAGAGGTTGTGTGACTTCACCAGGTAAGACATGGCGGACATGGATTCAGACCCAGGTCTGCCGGCCTCCAGATCCCGGGTTCTTTCATCGTTTAGCTGGAAAGGTAAGAGGAGCCGATGTGAAAGAGTGTTAAGATGGCACGTGGAGTCAGTGCTAAGCGGGGGATTAATAGTAAGAGCTCCTGTTCATTGAGCATTTCCTGTGTATCTGGTACTGCTCCAAGTGCTTGACGTGAGTCACCTCATTTTTCTTTTTTCTTTTCTTTTCTTTTTTCTTTTCTTTTCTTTTCTCTTCTTTTCTCTTCTTTTCTTCCTTCCTTTAAAAAAAATTTTTTTTTTTCTTAAAACAAGCAGGGGAGGGGCAGAGAGAGAGAGAGAGAGAGAGAGAGAGAGAGAGAATCCTGAACAGGCTCCACACTGTCAGTTGAGAGCCTGACATGAGACCCGAACTCACAAACTGTGAGATCATGACCGGAGCCAAAGTCAAGAGTCAGACACCCAACCGACTGAGCCACCCAGACGCTCCTCGCCTCATTTACTTCTTGAATGCTCTCTGGGTTTGGTCCGTCATTACTTCCTTATTACAGATGTGGTATTGGCAAAAAATAAGGGCTTTTGTCACTTGGGCTGACACTACCAGGGAAAGCCTCAGGAGGAGTTAGGCCAAGCTGGGGCGAGACGTGGGTGGGTGAGGAGGAAGGCTCTCTGAGAGGAAGGACAGGTTAAGCAAAGGTATGGAGGAAAGGGCAGAAAGGACAGTTCTGTCACAAGATCAGAGAGGCCCAGGGGGCATGCTAGCTAAGTCTCTGGCCCGCCTGCTCTCTAGAAGGAGCCAGACTTAGCTGAATGAAGTCTGGCCACAGCAGGTCCTAGGGCAGGGGCTTGGGTGAAGGGGGTTGTGAGAAATAAGCCCACTGACCCAGTCAAAGGAGGGACACAGAGACCCGGAGCACAGTGAAGTGAGGCTTTAATTAGCCTTCTAGCAAGAGCAGGTGTCTGATGGACAGACACACTCTGGGCGGTTACAGCAAACAGTTTATCTCCTAGCATGAAGCCCCTCCCCTGCTTCTTCATTGGCCGAGGACTACCAGGTTACAGTCTTTCCCTGACGGAGGTCGCCTATGCCCATGGAAGGCAAAGTAGAAGGGACACATACTCTCTTTGCTACAGC
>NW_024423279.1:0-23098 GCF_014898765.1 Herpailurus yagouaroundi
GCAGCCCCCGCGCAGCCGACGTCCCCGGAGGGCGTCCAGCCAGCCCCCCTCCTCCTCCTCCCGGCCTCGCCCATTCCTCTTCGTTTCCAGAACTCGGCAGCTTCCGAAGAGGCGCGTTCAACTCCCAGATCCTCGCCGCCTCCTCTTAGGTAAGCATTGTTACCCGTTTTGAGGTTGAGCAAAAGGTACTCCGAGAGCTGGAGAGATTGACCCCAAGGTCTCCGGCTCGTTAGCGACTGAATTGGGCGCTAAGATTTTTTTCTTTTCTTTTCTTTCCTTTTTTTCTTTTCTTCTCTCTCTCTCTCTTCTTTTTGTTTTGCCGCCAGAGTCTTACAGGGGCAGCAGATTCAGATGCCTTCAGGGGCCAGACGATGTGAGTCAAATGGGTGTAGGACAGTAGAGGAGATGGAGACAGAGACAGAGATGAACACCTAAAGGCATTCAGACTCAAAAAATTAAAGCAGGTGCCTTCCTCAAAAAGCTCAGCAGAGTCCTCGAATGACCCATCAATTCCACTTCAAGGTGTATACCCCAAAGAATTTGAAAATAAGGACCCAAGTATTTGTACACCAATGGTCATAGCGGGACTCTTCACAATAGCCAAAGGTGGACACAGTCCATTGCCCATCAACTAATGAATGGATGAACACATTGTGGTATATCAATGCCGTGGAATAATATTCAACCATAAAAAGGAATGAACTTCTGATACCTGTTACAGCATGGATGAACCTCCAAAAAATTATGCTAAGTGTAATAAACCAGGCACAGAAGGCCCCCTGTGGTATCATTCCACTTGTATGAAGTAGGTAAATCCCTAGAGACACAAAGCAGATTGGTGCCAGAGGCTGTAGGGAGGGAGAAATGAGTGACGCTTAATGCGCATGGAGTTTCCTTTTCGGATGAGGAAATGTTTTGGAACATGAGAGGTGGTGGTTGCACAACATCGTGAGTGTACTAAATGCCATTGAATTGGACGCTTTAAAATGGTTAATTTGACGTTGCGTGAATTTAACCACAATTAAGAAAAGAAAGCACGTCACCCGTGGATCAGACTTGGCTCATGGGTCACCAGTTTGCAATCCCTTGGATTCTGTGCTGTCCTTACCCGTTTACTAACAATGGGGGTGCCAAATATAAGAGGATTCATCTCTAAGAAAACGCATCACTGCTACTTTGGATATTAGCTCTTGAGGAGCCCCCAGTTTGGTAGGGTTACTCACTGGGACAGATAAAAATTTAGCACAAGGACACACTTTACCGTTTTGGGGACCTGTGGAAAGGCCTCACTGGGGAAATCGCTTTTGAGGTGGTACTTGAACGGTGGGAGGCATTTCCAGGGAGGAGCGTGCTCACCATTGTCAAGAGCCTATAGGGGCGCCCGGGTGGCTCAGTAGGTTAAACGTCCAACTTCGGCTTAGTTCATAATCTCATGGTTCGTGAGTTTGAGCCTGGCGTTGCACTCTCTGCTGTCAGCACGGAGCCTGCTTCGGATCCTCTGTCCCCCCTCTCTCTGCCCCTCTTCCGCTCGCGTGCTCTCTCTCTTAATCTCAAAAGTAAATTAATTAAAAAAAAAAACACAGCACCTTATCCAAGATCTTCTGACCACTCCCCCACCCCAAGTCCAATGTTCTTTCTCTGTACCAGGCTGCCAGAGGGAGGTGGGAGAGGAAGGGTGTTCAGTATTTTGGAACATCCCAACAGGAGGGAAAGAAATCAGAAAATACCCTGGAGCCTAGAGATGTTAAACACAGGGAGGAGAGGGGAGGGGAGAAGGGCAGGAGGGTCCTGGCTGAATGGAATCCTGGGAAAGTGGCTGCACAATGGAGGGGAGCAGAGCAGAGGCTGGGGGTACCTTGGTCGCTGCATAGGGAGCTGGAACCACTTCACTGAACTGGACTGGGTGCAGAATGCAGGGGGGCTGGAGCAGGGGCAGAGAGCAGCCTGGCTCTATCCCTCTAACAGAACTCTCGTTAGAGAAACAAAATTGAGGCGCCTGGGTGGCTGAGTCGGTTAAGGGTCTGACTCTAAATTTCAGCTCAGGTCATGATCTCATGATTCCTGAGTTCGAGCCCTGCATTGGGCTCTGCACTGGCAGTGTGTAGCCTGCTTGGGATATTCTCTCTCTCTCTCTCTCTCTCTCTCTCTCTCTCTCTCCCCCCTTCCCCACTTCCCCAGCTCTCTCTCTCTCTCTCTCAAAGTAAATAAAAAAATAAGCTAAGAAAAAGAAAGAAACAAAATTGACCATGCCCCCTCCAGCCTGGCTATCTGTCTCCCACTTCCTGCATAGGTCTAGACTCCAGGCTGGTAAGGACATCACCACCCCCCCCCCCCCCCCTCCCACCAATCTGGGGAGCTGGCCTAGCAGGTGCTCCTTCCTGCCTGGTTTCTCTGAGCCCTTTGAGTTTGTCCTGATCCCCTGGATGGGGAGTGCAGGGCAGAGGGGACCCACTGCCCCAAGGGAGAGGCAGCTTTGGTCCCAAACCAGAAAGTTCCTCCTTGTCCACCTCCATATGCCCTGTGCCCTCTACCCTCATGCCTTCCTGTGCACATTCACAAGCATGAACCTTAGGGCATAAACCGTAGAGCATTACGTGGAACCCTGGGGTACCCTCAGCCCAACCTCCTCTGATGGAAAAACTCCCCCAGAACGCATATCAGAGCTAGTTCCTGGCAGAGCTGGGCCTGGAAGCTGGGTGTCTTGCCTCCTAGACATGGGGCTTACTGTGTTCAGCCACAGTGATGCCAAGGGGTGCGGCACTTTGGGCACCAGGCCAGGGGAAGGGAAGCAAGCTCCCTGGCTGCACCCACTTCCTGAATTGGCTGACCTGGGACCATTTAATTTCTCTCTTTGCACCTCAGTTTTCTCACCTTGAAAAGGAGATCATGTGAAGTAATGTGAAGCACTCGACAGTTCCTGGCAGATGGTGGCCATCTGTAAATGTTAGTTTATCCGTCTCCACTTCTCCTGATGCGGAAAGGAGGCAAGTTTGTCAGAAGGACAAAGTGCTTCATGGGGCCTGTCTTCAAGTGGCCAGGGACGCCACGTGGTGTCCCCACCCAGCATGCACTCTCGATGTCTCTGATCCGTCTCCCTGGGCTAGAGAGTAGGTGCATCCTTGCTGCCTGAGAGTGGCCAGGACTTCAAAATCCCAGAGCCTAGGGGCACCCGGGTGGCTCAGTAGATTAAGCATCCGACTCTTGGTTTCTGCTCAGGTCATGATCTCGTGGCTTCGTGGGTTTGAACCCTGCATCCAGCTCTGTGCTAGGAGCGCAGAGGCTGCTTGGGGTTCTCTCTATCCCCCTCTCTGTCTGCCCGTCCCCCATTCGCACTGTCTCTGTCTCTCTCAAAATAAATTAAAAAACTTAAAAAAAAATTTTTTTTTTAAATCCCGGAGCCTACCCATGGTGACTAGGGACTGTCCCCTTCTCTCTGCCTGCCACCTCTGGCCTCGTCACCTTTCTCCTTGACTATTGCAGCAGTTATGCCCATGCTTGGGCTCCCAGCTGTCACCCACTCTGCCCCAGAGGGTGCATTCCAGTCCACACAGTCTGTCCCCAACCTCGTGTTCTTGAAAGGTGGCGTCCCAGCTTTAGGACTAGTCCCATGCCCCCCTCAGGCCTGGCCTCTGCCCCTGTCTTGTGCACCTCTGCACTGGGAACCGCTTCAGTGTCCTCATATGTTAGGGCTGGTCCTTGGGAGCACCCATTAATGGCACCTGCTGTGTCCCTCGCCCCACGTCCAAGGGAAGGTTACTGCCCCCATCTTCCATCCCTGCGGCAGTACAGCATTTGTGGATCTTCTGTCTGTCACCTTCTGGAGACAGTAAGCCCTGAACACACAGCGACTGGTCTCCGGTCTATGAATAGACCCCCAGGACCTCCTCCAGGGCCTGACAGTTGGCCGTGTTCAGCTCCAACACACCATCTGCCAAAAAGCCACTGTATGGCTTCTTTCTCACCAGGAGAAGGAGGAAGAGAGGCAGGCTTGGCGCTAATCCCCAGTCTGTAACTTCCTGGTGCCCTCTGAGCCTCAGTTTCCTCGTGTGAACACGCAGAGCCGCCTGGAGGATGAAATGGCACCACTGTGAAGGAAGGGCTTGACAGCTGTGTGTCCCCCACCTGCCCTTCACTCCTTGCCTTCTCTCATCCTCTCTGGTCCCCTTGGAGCAGAGCCAGGCCCTGGCCCGAGGGAGGAGGGAAGAGAGCGGGGCGTTTCCGGAGAGGTAGCCTGCGGATTTCATACCTCGCAGAGAGCAGGCTGGCTGGTAGGGGCCCGTTCCAGCTGCAGCCCTTCCAGGAGATCTGTGTCATGGCGGGGCATCATGGCTGGCAGGATCGAGGCAGTAGGGCCCTGACACCACGCCCCGGGGAGAGTGCCCCACACCCTGGGGTGAAAGTGGACTCCAGGGCCCAGGACTGCCCTTCCTGAGTCACCTGTGCCAGGGAGGAGCCTCGGTTCATCCCTCCTGCCCCCCCCCCCCCCCCCCCATGACTGGGACAGCTCCAGCCTGCAGGGTAGGGTGGAAACTGACAGCTGCCAGGACTTGCTCAGGGGCCTGCCCTGGGGCAGAGAGCTCAGACCTGCAGGAGCCAGCCAGGACGGCAGTGCCAACACCGCCGGAAGTCCAGGCGACCCAACTGGCCCACTGGTCACCGGCCAGCTGGCCTGGCCCCACATCTGCCGCCCAGATGGTTAACAGGGCACCTTGCTCTGGAATTTGGGAGACCTGGCCTCCAGTCCCTCTGTCCAAGGGATTTATGGGTGGGAAAGGGGGTGGGGGGGAAATTGCAAGAAGTCTGGGGAAGTCCCTGCAAAACCGTGCATTGACCAGATGAAGAGATTCTAGAAATCGGTCGCACAACCGCGTGAATGTGCTTTAACACCACTGAACTGCACGCTTGCAAATGGTTAAGACAGTAAATTACACGTTAGATGTATTTTATCACAATTTACAAAATTCATGAAGGAAGAAAAAAAGTCAGGTCACTATGCTGTACACCTGAAACTGATACAACATTGTGTGTCAGCTACACTCAAAAAGCACAAGAAAGGGGCTCCTGGGTGGCTCAGTCGGTTGAGCGTCCAACTTCGGCTCAGGTCATGGTCTCAGGGTCTGTGGGTTTGAGCCCGGTGTCGGGCTCTGTGCTGACAGCTCAGGGCCTGGAGCTGCTTCAGATTCTGTGTCTCCCTCTGTCTCCCTCTGCCCCTCGCTCCTGCTCACGCTCTCTTTCTAAAAAGCAATTTCATAAAACAAAAGAAAGAAAAAAAGTTGTACACTGAAGTGAACTTGGATCCTTATGTTCCAGGGTTACCTAAAAGACACTAGTAGGGGGCCAGTCATTTCGTTTTGAGCAAGGACTTCATCCAGATTACTTTTAAAGCTTAATTACAGAAATTTCCAAATATGCACAATGGCCCATAGAGGAGAATAAAAACCCTCCCAGGTCTTCATCACCCTGCTTTAGGGTTTTATTCATCTCCGTATAAACGTTCCCTCCACGCCCCGGCCCCTCCCCCCCTCACAGGTTACATGAAAGCAAAGTCCGGACATTATGGTATTTCATCCAGCAGTATTTCAGTGTGGACACACATTTTAAATTGTAACTGCCATTTATTTTAAGGGTGTGTGGTTGCTCAGGTACAATGGCCAAAGACGAAGCTGAAGGGTTCAGACTCCCTGGGGTCCACCAGGCATGGCCTCCCACAGATGGGCCTCTCTGCTGGGCCCCCCGCCCACCAACACTGCTCTCCTGAGAGAGAATGGAAGCTCTCCCCTGAAGGAAAGGCCAGGAAGAGAAGTGACCTTTTGTCACCTGTGGGATTCATGTCTCTGTGGAGAAATTGGCTAAGATGCCAGTGTGCACTGTTTCAATGTTTTTTAAATGTTTTATTTATTTTTGAGGGAGGAGGGGCAGAGAGAGAGAGAGGCACAGAATCCACAGCAGGCTCCAGTTCTGAGCTGTCAGCACAGGGCCTGACGTGGGGCTTGAACCCACGAACCTCGAGATCATGACCTGAGCCGAAGTCGGATGCTTAACCGACTGAGCTGCCCAGGTGCCCCGCCCAGTGAGCCCCTCATGCGCCCTCCCAGCTACCCATGTCCAGCTGGTCAGCTAAGCCTGGGGCACAGCCGTCGCTGCCCTGGGCCTTGCTATGTGAAGTGCCCCCGACCTTGGAAGTCTGAACATCAGCACTGTCTCCCCTGTATCTTCTACTGAGGCAGAGATTTTCCTTTGCTCCTACTCTCCTGCTTCCTCAGCCTGCTGAGTACATGTGCCCGACACAGCCTGCCCATCTGGCTTCCAGCCCCAACCCAAGGCAGGCCCGCCTCACAGAGCCATGTACCCAGACATTTACCTAGCCCCACCCAGGAGAGCCAGACAGGCTCCTACACACCCTCACCTGCCTGGCGCTGCTACGCCCCCCACCCCACCCTCCGACCGAACCTACCTGGGCAGCAGCTCTCCTCCCACCAGCTCCACCACCTTGGAGATCCAGGCCACACACGGACTTTCACGTGGTTGGCAAGGTCCTCCAGGCACGTGTTTATCATGCCCTTGGCAGGTCATGCCCTGGGCGGTGTGGACATCGTGGGGGTCACTCCCTGTACCTGCCTCTTATTCTGCATACAGCTGCCAGCCCCAGGGGGGCTCTCCAGGCTGGTGAGGTTAGTTCACCTGATGAGCCAGTGGGAAGGTCACACAACCTAATGAATAGCTTGTTGTGGGTCCATCCTTTGGGAAGCAGACACTGAGGTGGGGTTCGGAGCACAGGAATTTATGGGCTGGAACATCTATGAAAGAAAAGGGGAGGAAGCAGGATTGGGCAGAGGTCACCACCCGGCAATACAGACCCTGATGATTCTGTTTTATTTGGACGTAGTTTTAATTTTTTTTTTTCAACGTTTATTTATTTTTGGGACAGAGAGAGACAGAGCATGAACGGGGGAGGGGCAGAGAGAGAGGGAGACACAGAATCGGAAACAGGCTCCAGGCTCTGAGCCATCAGCCCAGAGCCTGACGCGGGGCTCGAACTCCCGGACCGCGAGATCGTGACCTGGCTGAAGTTGGACGCTTAACCGACTGCGCCACCCAGGCGCCCCTGGACGTAGTTTTAGACTGGACGTAGTTTTAGAGAAAAGTTGCAAAAATAGTGAAGTTCGTTGATATCCTTGACTGAGCCTCTCCCTGTGTTAACATCACACATAAGGGGCTCCTGGGTGGCTCAGTTGGTTAAGCATCTGACTTCAGCTCAGGTCATGATCTCGCAGTCTGTGGGTTTGAGCCCCACATCGGGCACTGTGCTGACAGCTCAGAGGCTGGAGCCTGCTTTGGATTCTGTGTGTCTCTCTCTGCCCCTCCCCCTCTCATTCTCTCTCTCTCTCTCTCTCTCTCTCTCTCAAAAATAAATAAATAAATAAGTAAATAAATAAGTAAATAAGTAAAACCATCATACATAACCACAACACAATGATGACAGCAGAGAGGTTAACAGTGGTGCAGGAATATAAACTGCAGGCTTCATTTGCGTTCAACCAGATTTTCCACTCACGCCCCTTTCTGGTCCAGGATCCAGCCAAGCACTGCACACTGTATTTATTTACCACTGTTCTTTCATATGGTCAGTCTTCAGCTCGATTGACCCGCATATTTGCTGTGTTTTTTGTCCTTCATTCCTTCCTGTGCCCATGATCTTCCTTCTTAATCATTTTCTCTCTGCAAAACAAACAAAAAAAAATTGTTTTTAGATTCTTTTAATGTGCAGTGGTCTGCTGATGGCATATCCCCCAGGTTTTGTCTGATAATGTCTTTCTGGTGTCTCTTCTTGAAGGATAGTTTCTCTGAGTATAGAATTCTAAGTTGGCGGTAATTTTCTTTTAAAAAAATTTTAAGTTTATTTATTTATTTGAGAGAGAGAGAGAGCTTGTAGGGGAGGTGCAGAGAGAGGGAGGGAGAGAGAGAATCCCAAGTAGTCTCTGCACTGTCAGCACAGAGCCCGAGGCAGGGCTCAAACTCATGAACCATGAGATCATGACCTGAGCCAAAAAGGAAGAGTTGGGTGCTTAACTGACTGAGCCACCCAGGTGCCCCAGTAATTTTCTTGTAGTACTTTGAAGCTATTGGTTAACCGTCTGCTGGCTCCCATGTTTGCTGTTAAGGAGTGAGATGCAGTCAAATTGTGTGAATCAGGCAGGTTTTGCTAGAGTGTGCTGCGGTAACAAACATCCCCCTACATCTCCCTGGCTTGCAACAACAAAGGTTTATTTTTGTCTCACTTTCCATGCCCTGTGGTGTCAGCGGCAGCTCCTCCCTGGGACATGCTTGGCTCCTGGCATGGAGGGAAAAGAGCCATGGCAAAATCATGTGATGGCTCTTAAAGCCTTTACTGAAAAGTAGCAGCAGGCATTACTTACCCTCACGTGTCATTACCCTTGCAGGTCACTGGACAAAGCCTGATGTCACCAGGGTGGAAACATACTAGCTTCCCATAGGGATTGGTGGCAAATAATTGACAACAAAAATGCTATCTACCATGTTCTCTGTGTCTCCTTTAGAGAGTTCTGGATCCCTTAGGGTCCACTCAGGAAAACGTAAAACCATGCTAGTTTTTTCAAACAAAGGGGAAATAATACACAAAGTGGATTGCACAGATTTTGGAAGACCCAAAGAGCAAAAGAGGGTACTGAGGTTGCCCCGGTTTATAGTTTCTACCCCTGGACCTGGGAAGAGAAGAGGGAAGGGGCAGGGTTAACAGCACTTAGAGTCTTGGAGAAGGAAGCCCTTCTGGGACCCCCAGAAGAGGGACCCTGATGGCTTGGGCTATGACCTGCAAGGGGGGTTGGTGTGGCTGGTGCTGGGAGTGTTGAAAGGAGCTGGATGCCAGTGAAGTAAAGCCAGCAGGAAGTAGAGACAGGAAGGAATCCCCTTCCCCTGCCGGCTAATCTCCCTTAGTGCCTCCCACTGGCAGAACCAAACAGGAGGTCAGCTGACAAGGGGGCCTGGGAAATGTCATTCGCAGACCCTAGCCCAGCACCACACAACAGATTGTAGCTGTGACCTGAGACACAAGAGGTAAATGACCAGCACTATTAGCTATCCTTTTCCTCTGGATGCTTTTCCTATTCTCTTTGTCTTGGATTTTCTACATTTTCAACCATGATGGGTCAAGGTATGGATTTCTTTTTATTTACTCTGCTTGGGATCCATTTTGTAAAAATGTTGATTTATTTATTTTGGAGAGAGAGAGAGAGAGAGAGCGAGAGCGAGCATGAGCAGGGGAGGGGCAGAGAGAGAGAGAATCCCAAGCAGGCCCCTCACTGTGAGTGCAGAGCCAGATGCAGGGCGGGATCTCACGGATCGTGAGATTACTTGGGATCCATTTGAATTTTTTTTTTTTTTTTTAATTTTTTTTTCCAACGTTTTTATTTATTTTTGGGACAGAGAGAGACAGAGCATGAACGGGGGAAGGGCAGAGAGAGAGGGAGACACAGAATCGGAAACAGGCTCCAGGCTCTGAGCCATCAGCCCAGAGCCTGACGCGGGGCTCGAACTCACGGACCGCGAGATCGTGACCTGGCTGAAGTCGGACACTTAACCGACTGCGCCACCCAGGCGCCCCTCCATTTGAATTCTTAAATCTATAGATTGATATCTTGTACCCATTCTGGAAAATTCTCAACCATCATCTTTTCAAACATTGCCTCTATTCTCTCTCTTTCTTCTTTTCCTCTGGGACTGAAACTAGATGTATGTGAGGCCTTCTTGCTGTAGGTTCCATATCTGTAACCTTTTCTTCTGTTTTTTTTCCATCCTTTTTTTGTCTCCCCATACTTCTTTCTGGATTGTTTCCTCTGACCAGTCTTCCACTTCTCTGATTCATTCTTCAAGCATGTCAAATCTGCTGTGAAATCAGTCCATTAATGGGGCACCTGGGTGACTCAGTCAGTTAAGCATCCGACTTCAGCTCAGATCATGATCTCACAGTTCATGGGTTTGAGCCCCATGTGGGGCTCAGCGCTTATGGTGTAGAGCCTGCTTGGAATTCTCTCTCTCCCTCTCTCTTTGCCTCTCTCCTGCTTGCACTTTCTTAAAAATAAACTTTAAAAAATCAGCCCGTTAAGTTTATAATTTACTTTTTATTTTTATTTTTTTATTTTTTAAATTTATTTACTTATTTTGAGAGACAGAGACTGTGCAAGTGGGGGAGGGGCAGAGAGAGAGAGAGAATCCCAAGCAGGCTCCACACTGTTAGCACAGAGCTCAATGAGGGGCTCGAACTCACGAAACCACGAGATCATGACCTGAGCCGAAAACCAAGAGTCAGTCACTTAACCAATTGAGCCACCCAGGCACCCCTATAATTTACTTTTTAGTTTCCACTTACTCCTTTTATATATGTGCTATATAATTTTATATAGTTTCCTGTTCCTTGCTGGAAGTTTCAATTTTGTTGTTTAATTTCTTTTTTTTTTAAATGCTTATTTATTTTTGAGAGAGAGAGAGACAAAGTGTAAGTGAGAGAGGGGCAGAGAGAGAGGGAGACACAGAATCCGAAGCAGGTTCCAGACTCTGAACTGTCAGCACGGAGCCTGATGTGGGGCTCAAACTCATGAACTTTGAGATCATGACCTGAGCCGAAGTTGGACACTCAACCGACAGAGCCACCTGGGTGCCCCTTTGGTATTTAATTTTTTGAACAGAGTACATGTAATTTGTTTTATAGTCCAGAATTCTTCCAGTTGTATTTCTGTTGACTGTTGTTTCTGATGGTTTTAGTTCAAGGAATCTTGCTTTCTCTCACGTGTCTGGTTGTTTCTGTACGTTGAATATTATAGTTGTGATATTATTTGTGGAAATAATTTGCAGTGGGGGATTTTGTCATTTGCCAAAAAGAATTTTCTATTGCCTTTGCCAGGTGCCTGGAGGGATTAGCAAACTGAGATCATGTTAGTTCATACTTAGGGCATGATGTTGCCCCAGGATGACTCAGAGCGGGGCTACTATTCAGGGAACGGCTGGTTTTCAGTTCAGCTTTACTTCTAGGGTGCAGTCCTGTGGGGCTTAACCCAACGTGGTGTTTATTGGTCCCCTACCTTTGGCAGGCCCCTGACTTTGTTTTTTTTCTTCATTTTTCATTTTTTTTTATTTTAGAGAGAGAGAGAATGCAAGTTGGAGAGAGGGGCAGAGGAGAGAGAGAGAGAGAGAGAGAGAGAGAGAGAGAGAGAGAGAGAATCCCAAGCAGGCTCCATGCTCAGTGAGGAGCTGGTCATGGGGCTCTATCCAACGACCCTGGAATCATGACCTGAGCTGAAATCAAGGGTCAGGTGACTGACTGAGCCACCCAGTTGCCTCTTAAAGATTTTATTTTTAAGTAATCTCTACACCCAGTGTGGGACTCGACCTCACAACCTGGAGATCAAGCGTCACACATTCTCTGACTTCAGCTCAGGTCATGATCTCACGGTTCATGAGTTTGAGCCCCACAACGGACTCCACTCTGGCAGTGCGGAGCCTGCTTGGGATCTCTCTCTCTCTCTCTCTCTCTCTCTCTCTCTCTCTGCCTCATCCTCCACCTCTTTGTCTCTCTAAATAAATAAATGTAAAAAAAAAAAAAAAAGACATGCCAGTGGTCAAAGTGGTGCCACAAAGGGGTGTAACCAGGGGCCAGACCTGGTGTGGGGGGTCAGGAAGACCTTTAGGGATCAGGGTGAGGGTATGCTGGCCGAGGGACACACGTGGGGCCCTGAAGTGGGCGGGTACAGGTGGAGGTGACTCAGAGAGAATAGTATGTCTGGAGCTGGGGTTGTGGGGAAACCTGAAGCTGCAGCCGCATCAGGGGCCGGGTTTGGGGTCACCAGGGGGATTTTATCCTGCTGAGGGAAGAGGTGATCTCATCACACTCAGCCCCTGGGCTGAATTCTGTGTCCCAGGCTGAATTCTGTGTCCCGGGCTGTTTGCGATGGAACTGTGTCCCTCCCAAATCCACACATTAAAGCCCTAACCTCCAGTCGGCCTGGTAATGAAGGGAATTAAGATTTAGTGAGGTCATAAGGACGGGGTCCTAATCCAATAGGACTGGTGTCCTTATGAGAAGAGGAAAAGGGGCGCCTGGGTGGCTCAGTCAGTTGAGCGTCCAGCTCTTGATTTCGGCTCAGGTCATGACCTCAGGGTTGTGAGATTGAGCCCCACATTGGGCTCTGTGCTGAGCACAGAGCCTGCTTGGGATTCTCCCTCTCCCTCTCTCTCTCTCTCTCTCTCTCTCTGCCCCTCCCCTGTTCATGCTGTCTTGCTCTCAAAATAAATAAGTAAACTTAAAAAAAACCAAGAGTTGCACGCTCTATTGCCTGAGCCAGCCAGGTGCCCCATCCTGACTCTCATTTTTGTCTCCAGTTGTGCCAGGCCATGAGAGGTGAGCTCGCCCTCCCAGCCACGTCTTTCCAATTGGCACAAGCTTCCAGGGCGACTGCAGCCTCAAGTATCAGGGTCATCTGTCTGAAATCCCGTCCTCTCCTGGACCTCAGTGCAGCAATTCCCATGTTGTTGGTCTTGGCCATGAGTGACTGAATGGGTGATGGTCCTGACATCTAAGACGGGTGTCTGAGAGGAAGAACAGTTTAATAGAGAAAATCAACAGTTTGGTTTTGGGCATCTATACATATATATTTTTAAATGTTTATTTCTTAGAGAGAGAGAGAGAGTGAAAGCACACAAGTGAGGGAGGGGCAGAGATTGGAAGACAGAGGATCCAAAGTGGGCTCTGTGCTGACAGCAGTGAGCCTGATGTGGGGCTGAACTCATGAACCGTGAGATCATGACCTGAGCTGAAGTAGGACCGACTGAGCCACCCAGGCGCCCCTGGATGTCTATATTTGATGAGGCTTTGGGATGTCTTGGTGAGAATGTTCCATGAGCAGCTGTGTATTTATGTCTGGAGATCAGTCAGTTATATAAAATTGTTAGTCTTCAACAGATGAGGGGCATTTTAACCTTGTGGTTTCCTTGAATGGAAATATTTCGATTTGATTTTTTTTTTTAAGTAGGCTCCATGCCATGAATTTGCACTCACGACCCTGAGATCAAGACCTAACCTGAGATCAAGAGTTGGACACCAAACCAACTGAGCCACCCAGATGCCCCACAAATTAACTTCTTTTTTTCTATTGAAGTAGAATTGACATACATTATGGTAGTTATAGGTATACAACATAATGCTTCAAATTTGTATATATTGCAAAATGATCACATGATAAATATAGTTAATATCTGTCACCATACGTAGTTACAGATTTTTTTTTCTTGTGATGAGAAATTTTAGGATGTACTCTTTTAGCAACTTTGAAGTATGCAGTACAATATTCACAACTATAGTCCATGCTATACTCAATACTGTTTATCCCCATGACTTACTCATTTTATAACTAGAAGTTTGTACCATTTGACCCCCTTCACCCTTTTCAGCAACCCTCCCATCCCTGCTTCTGGCAACCACCAGTCTGTTCTTTCTATTTTTGAGCTTGGTTTCATGTTTGCTTTTGTTTTTTATTTTTTTTATTACAACTTTTTTTTTAATGTTTATTCTTTTTTCTTAATTTTTAAAAAATATTTTATTTATTTTTGAGAGAGAGTGTGAGCCGGGGAGAACAGAGAGAGAGAGAGCAGGGGAGGGGCAGAGAGGGAGACACAGAATCCAAAGTAGGCTCCAGGCTCTGAGCTGTCAGCACAGAGTTCGATGCAGGGCTCGAACTCATGAACCGCGAGATCATGACCTGAGCTGAAGTTGGACGCTTTAACTGATTGAGCCACCCAGGTGCCCCTGTTATGTTTTTTTTTTTTTTTTTAAGATACCATATATAAGTGAGATTGTATGGTATTTGTCTTTCTCTCTCTGACTTGTTTCACTTAGTGTATTGTTGTCAGGATCCACCTATGTTGCCACAGATGGCAAGAATCCCTTCTTTTTTCTGGCTATTTTATGGTACATGTATTTCACATTTTCTTTACCCATTCATCCATTGATGGACACTTAGGCTTCTTCCTTCCTTTGGTTATGGTAAATAATGCCGCCATGAACCTGGGGGTCCATATGTCTTTCTAAGTTAGTGTTTTCATTTTCTTCAGAGAAATACCCAGAAGTAGAATGGCTGGATGGTATGGTAGTTCTATTTTTAATTCATCGAGGAATTTCCATACTGTCTTCTGTAGTGGCTGCCTCAATTTATATTCCCACAAACAGTGCACAGAGGTTCCCTCTTCTCCACATCCTCATCAGTTCTTGTTACTTTTTGTCTTTTTGATCACAGCCCTTCTAACCAGGTGTGTTTTTGTTTCTTTGTTTGTTTTGAAGTTTATTCATTTTGAGAGAAACACAATGCGAGCAGGGGAGGGGCAGAAAGAGAGGGAGACAGAGAACCCCAAGCAGGCTTTGCGCTGTCAGCACAGAGCCGGATGCGGGGTTCAAACCTACAAAACCACGAAATCATGACCTGAACCAAAACTGAGAGCCCGACGCTTAACTGACTGAGCCACCCAGGAGCCCCATGGCTATCAGTTCTTAATTTAATTTTATTCAGTCTAGTTTTTAAACAAAATTTTCTTCATCAGTCAGTTTATACATACTTTTGCAACTTGTATTTCTATGAGTTCCAGTCTCCTGGATTGAGTTTTGCAGCTCTCCATTATGTCAAGCAGAGCTGACTTTTCCAAGAGTTTTAAGGCAATCATAAATTTTACCCTGCAGGTTTACCTATCAGTTTTATTTTCCATTGTTGGGTGGAGCCGTCATAGTTTGTCTACATTTCTTAGGGAATCCAGAAGAAATTTTGGAGCAGTTTTGGGAATAAGACAGAAATGGAGAGAGAGATATGAAAGAATAGTTGAGGAAGGGGCATCTGCGTGGTTCAGTCAGTTAAGTGGTTAAGCATCTGACTCTATTTTGGCTCAGGTCATGATCTCACGGGTTCATGGGATGGAGCCCTGTGTCTTGGGATTCTCTCTCTCCCTCTCTCTCTTTCTCTCAAAATAAATAAATAAACATTACAAGAAAAGAATAGTTGAAGAACACTAGGACAGAGGGAGAAGGAGAGGGGAGAGAGGGAAGGAGAGGGGAGAAGGAGGGACCAAGGGGAAGGGCAGAGAGAGAGAGGGAGGGAGGAAGGGTCGGAGAGAGGAGAGGAGGTGAGCAGGCTGAGGGGACCCCCAGTACAGCAGGTCAGAATACCCTTGGGGTTTAAGTAGGCAGGATAAAAAAAAAATGTCCTGCTTTAGTCCTCAGCCTACAGATGGTCACTGAAGCCCCGAATGAGATCGTCAGGAGAGAGAACCAAGCTCAAGGTTAAGGCTGAAGGGACTGCCCCTCGTGAAGGCAGGTCAAGGAGGATGAGGAGCCAGCCTTGTGGGCAGAAGGGGAGGAGGAAACCTGGTGCAGACCCCACTTCGCACAACACCCAGCCTGCCCACCAGCCCCGTCCAGCAAAGGTGATCAGAGTGATGGGGGAACCATCTTCCTAAGCAGGGGGAGGGAAGGCAGACAGTGCCAGGCTGTGCTGCAGGAAGAGGCCCTGGGGAAAGGAAGGTTCCCCTATTTCTCCTTGTCTCCATGGACTCAGTCTCCTTGCCACTCCAGAGCCCAGCCTGAGGGTCACCCTGCAACAATGGCCTGGGGCAAGGAGGTGGGGGCGGGGGAGTGGGGGTTGCTGACATCTGGGATTCAACTGGCTGTTTCATCCTGGCCGGTGGCCTGGGTTAAAAGGGCCCAGCGGCCCTCACCAGGTACCCGAGGGAGGCGCTGCTGCCCTGACCTTTGCTGGACACCTTACAGCACTGCTGCCCACGTGTCAGGTTCTTTGCCATAGGACCCCGGTCCCGGGTGGCCAGGTTTATTTTGCAAATAAAATTACAGAATACCTTCTGAATTGGAACCTCAGATGAACAAGGAGTTATTTTTTTATATCATTTTTTGAAACTAAAAAGATTTTCATGGGGTGCCTGAGTGGCTCAGTTGGTTAAGCATCTGACTTCAGCTCAGGTCATGATCTTATGATTTGTGGGTTCGAGCCCCGCATCAGGCTCTTTGCTGGCAGTTTGTAACCTGTTTCAGATTCTCTCTCTCCTCTCTCTCTGCCCCTCCCCTGCTCACTCTTCTCTCTCTCAAAATAAATTAATTATTTAAAAAAAATGAATAGGGGCGCCTGGGTGGCTCAGTCAGTTAACTGTTCGCTTTCAGCTCAGGTCATGATCTCACAGTTTCTGAGTTCGAGCCCTGTGTCGGCCTCTGTGCTGACAGCTCAGAGCCTGGAGCCTGCTTTGGATTCTGTGTCTCCCTATCTGCCTCTGCCCCTCTCCTGCTTGTGCTCTGTCTCTCCCTCTCTCTCAAAAATAAATAAACATTTTTAAAAAACTAAAAAACTGAATAAACATTTACTTTAAAAATTATTTATTTGCTTTCAATTTTTAGGGGCGCCTGGGTGGCTCAGTCAGTTAACCGTTTGCTTTCGGCTCAGGTCATGATCTCACAGTTTCTGAGTTCGAGCCCTGTGTCGGCCTCTGTGCTGACAGCTCAGAGCCTGGAGCCTGCTTCAGATTCTGTGACTCCTTCTCTCTTTGCCCCTTCCCCTCTTGTGCTCTGTCTCTCAAAATATAAATAATAAAACAAATTTTTTATTTATCTGAAATTCAGATTTTTTAAAATATGTATTTTTGAGGGTGAGAGAGAGAGAGAGAGAGCGTGCAAGCAGAGGAGGGGCAGAGAGAGAGGGAGACACAGAATCCAAAGCAGGCTCCAGGCTATGAGCTGTCAGCACAGAGTCCAATGAGGGGCTTGAACTCACGAACCCAAACTCACCAACCATGAGATCGTGACCTGAGCCAAAGTCGGATGCTTAACTGACAGAACCACCCAGGCGCCCAATCTGAAATTCAGATTTATTGGGGGTTTCTCTATTTTGTCCAGCAACCTTACCCCTCTCCGAGCTCTCCTTTTCTTTTTATCCCACCCCTGACTCAGACCCAGGTCAACAACTGCGTTCCTGCCTCCACTGTGGACCCCTCCAGGCCACTTTCCCCACCAGTCACCAGCATCACTGGGCCAGTGCCTAGCTCTGATCTTGCCGCCTAAAACCCTGCCCGGAGGCTGCAAACTGAAGCCCGTGAACGTGTTTTGTTTGGGGGTGGTAGTGTTTGCAATCTGGAAATTTCACTATAAAGACTGGGTTTCTGGCTTCTCAAAACAATGTGAAGCTATGGCAGCCTTGTATCCACCTTGGCTCCATTGCTAGGAGCTGAGACTGCCTGTCCTTTTTGATGTGGAAAATGTCGGGGTTTGGAGCCTATGGACAAGGAAGAATTCTTCTTTTTTTTAAATATGTATTTTTTTTTAACGTTTATCTTATTCATTATGAGAGAGAGAGAGAGAGAAAACAGGAGAGAGACAGAGAGTGAGGGAGACAGAGAATCCAAAGCAGGCTCAGTGCTGTCAGCATGGAGCCCTATGCGGGGCTTGAACCCACGAACCGTGAGATCGTGACCTGAGCCAAAATCGAGAGTCGGGAGCCCACGAACTGAACCACCCAGCTGCTTCCCAAGAAAGAATTCTTGAGACATCTTCGGTGCGTAAAGGTGGGGTGTTTTTTTGTTTTTTATTTTTTAATGTTTATTTCTGAGACAGAGAGAGACAGAGCATGAGTGGGGGAGGGGCAGAGAGAGAGGGGGACACAGAATCTGAAGCAGGCTCTAGGCTCTGAGCTATCAGCACAGAGCCCGACGCGGGGCTCGAACTCACAGACTGCAAGATCATGACTGAGCCGAAGCCGGACGCTCAACCGACTGAGCCACCCAGACGCCCCACATAAAGGTGGTTTTATTAAAGCACAGGGACAGGACCCGTGGGTAGAAAGAGCTGCATAGGGGTTGTGACAGGTAACTGATTATATAGTTTCAAGTTGGGAGAGGGTCAGGCATAGGGTAAGTCGGTAAGGAATTTTGGAAACAAGGTTTCCAGGACCTTGAGGGGCTAGCTGCTGTTAGGAAAAGGTCATTGGTTACTGTTAGGAAAAGGTCAGTAAAACCTGAGTCATGAGACCCTTCAGATGTCTATCTGGGTCATATGCTTGGGGGATGATTTTTAACACATATCTTGGTGGGTAGAGAGAAAGGAAGTTTCCAAAGGAATTTCTATACGTTAAAGGAGACTTACAAGACCCTGAAGGTCAGGATGATATTAAGTTCAGATTGCCTTTTGCCCTTAGCAAAGTGTCACCATTGAGGCAGCTGAGCTCCTAGAGAAATGTCACTTTGCCTGCCCCAAGGACTTGTCAGTGGGCTATAGACAGCAAGGAAATTTAATTTTTCATTTGCTTTTGTTTCCCACATCACTTTTTTGAAGACGTCAGTCTCCACTTCTCCTGGATCCCCTAAATCTCACTCATCTCCATAACCTGGCCTTGTCCTCTTTGAGCTTTTGACCACTGACCTGCTGAGGTCACAGTTCCCAGCTTGACACTCAAGACCTTTCCCAGTCAGGTTGATGTGGGGAACAAAGGCAAAAGAAAAAATTAAGGGCTCCTGGGTGGCTCAGTCAGATGAGCGTCCCACTCTTAATCTCATAGTTCAGGAGATCGAGCCCTGAGTCAGGCTCTGTATTGACAGTGTGAAGCCTGCTTGGGATTCTCTCTCTCCCCTCTCTCTGCCTCTCCCCTGCCTGTGCTTGCTCTCTCTCTTTTTTTCTCTGTCTCAAATAAACCTAAATAATAAATAAGTTTCCTTATTGCCTGACAACCCAGTGCCACATCCTTGAAGCAGTAGAGTGACCTTCCTCTAAGAACTCAGCCACCTTAATAGTGACACTTTGCTAAGGGCAAAAGGCAATCTGAACTTAACATCATCCTGACCTCCAGGGTCCTGTAAGTCTACTTTAACATATAAAAATTCCTTTGGAAACTTCCTTTCTCTCTACCCACCAAGATATGTGTTAAAAATCATCCCCCAAGCATATGACCCAGATAGACATCTGAAGGGTCTCATGACTCAGGTTTTACTGACCTTTTCCTAACAGTAACCAATGACCTTTTCCTAACAGCAGCTAGCCCCTCAAGGTCCTGGAAACCTTGTTTCCAAAATTCCTTACCGACTTACCCTATGCCTGACCCTCTCCCAACTTGAAACTATATAATCAGTTACCTGTCACAACCCCCACGCAGCTCTTTCTGCCCAGGGGTCCTGTCCCTGTGCTTTAGTAAAACCACCTTTGTATACTGAAGATGTCTCAAGAATTCTTTCTTGGCTGTTGGCCCCGAACCCCAACATTTCCACATCAAAATGACCTCTCTTCCACCTTCTTTCTCTGTTCCTTTCCTCACCTTCCTCTCCAAGCCCACTGGCACACTGGATGGCTCCTTTGCATGTCCCATGCATCTGGATACTAAAGGGGTGCAAAATATATCACCCCTGGCGCACTTGCGTGGCTCAATTGGTTAAGTGTCCGACTTTGGCCTAAATCATGATCTCACGGTTCCCGAGTTCAAGCCCTGTGTGGGGTTCTGTGCGGACAGCTCAGAGCCTGGAGCCTGCTTCAGACTCTGTGTCTGTCTGTCTCTCTGCCTCTCCCCTGCTCGCACTCTGTCTCTCTCACTCAAAAGTAAACATTAAAAAATTAAAAAATATATATATATATAAATCATCCCCAAATGTGCCTTTTTGGCATATTATTTTATGCTGGCCATTTTTAAAAAGCTGATTATTTTTAAAAAACAGCAGACACTGGCAAAACTAAGTAGTTACCCATTTGACATTTACATTTATAAAGGAAATCTTCATTTTTTTAGGGTGTCTCCCCTTAAGTACCAAAAAGAGGAAGATATCTAAATCTTTAGAATCTTCAGTCAGTGGCTAAGGCCCGGATTTAAATCTGCATCACAACTTTACTCTTGCTTCCTGTGCTTTTCCGTTAACTTCCCGTAACTGATTCCCACCACCAACATCCTTTGCCTCTGGCTGAAGATGGTATTTAAGATGATGAGCTTTGGGGGCGCCTGGGTGGCTCAGTCGGTTAAGCGTCAGACTTTAGCTCAGGTCACGATCTCGTGGTCTGTGAGTTCGAGCCCCGAGTCGGGCTCTGGGCTGATGGCTCAGAGCCTGGAGCCTGCTTCCAATCCTGTGTCTCCCTCTCTCTCTGCCCCTCCCCCATTCATGCTCTGTCTCTCTCTGTCCCAAAAAATAAATAAATGTTAAAAAAAAAAATTAAAACAAAAAAAAAAAAGATGATGAGCTTGGGCCATGGTGGGGTCGGCAGTGTTACTCAATTTTCCCGGGTCTCCCCCTTGTGCACAGGAGTTATTAAACTTAAACAAAAAAAAGTTATTAAACTTTTGTATGCTTTTCTCCTGTGAATCGGTCTTACATCAATTTAATTATTAGACCAGGCAAAGAACGTAGAAGGGAAGAAGGAAACTTTTGCACCCCTACACCACACTGTCCCTGCCCCTGCTGGCCCACCCCTAGAGAGTGGGTGATTCTCCTCCCTGTGGTCACACCCTGCTCATTCATCCAGGATCATATGAACGTCGCCCATGAGACCCTCTCTGCAATCTCTCCACTGGACAGTGTTCCCTGCTCACTTCTTTGGCCACCCACAAAACTGTATGTTACCAGCTATGTCCTTGGTGTACACACGCAGATGGGTTCCCAGGGAGGCGTGTCCACTCTGCAGATGCTGGGGAAATGACAAGGAAATTACCCTGGGGAGCTCCCAGGTGAATGAGGGCAGAGCTCCTGGGGAGGAGAGGCCCCTGAGCTAGGCCGTGGGCGGGGCTGAGAACAGGTTCCCCTACTGGGAAAACATTTGGCTGCCTATCCCTTGGCAGAGGCGTTTCCAGGACTGAGGGAGCTCAGGCACCCAGTCTGAGGGGGTGTGGCCCACCTTGAGCCTGTGGGTGCCTTCCTTCCTGGGAAAGGAAGTGAGTGGGGAGGGAAAGGGAGTGGAGCCAGATCCCTAACTGTCCCCAAGGCCAGGTTCAAAGTGGTAGACTAGCATAAGTAGTGGGAAAACAGTGGAATTTTTAGAGCAAAGAAAGATCATGACCTGAGCCAAAGTTGGATGCTCAACTGAACCATCCAGGTGCCCCGATTTTTTAAAATTAATTTATTTTATTTTATTTTATTTATTTTGAGAGAGAGAGAGAGAGAGAGTAAGAAGGGGAGGGGCAGAGAGAGAGGGAGAGAGAGAGAATCCCAAGCAGGCTCCACACTGTCAGTGTAGTGTCCGATGCAGGGCTCGAGCTCACAAACTGTGAGACTGTGACCTGAGCCGAAATCAAGAGTTGGACACTCAACCTACTGAGCCACACAGTCGCCCCAAGGCAAAAAAGTTCTGTAATGAGTTACTAGAATATAAGACCCATGAGGGGCAGGGATTCTGGTCAACTTGTTTTCAGAACGGCTGGTGACTACTGAATAAATAATTGTGTAATGCCCAAATGAGTGAGTGAGCGAATGAATGTGGTACAGAAAGGGATGGGCAGAGTCCAGGAAGGGACGTGAGGAGGTGTGGAAATACCAGGTCCCAGGTGAGGGTCTAGAGAGAGGGCAGGTTGGGGACTGGGTGATGGCCCAGTGGCTGGAGATTTAGAGGTGACTTTACAGTGTTTACTTTGAGGATTGGCCCCATCTTTACAGGAACTCTTTACGGGGTCTGGCCCAGAGTAGCTGCTCTCAAAGCTAGCTACTTCGAGCACAGGGTCTGCTCGAAGACAGAACCGCCTGGCTTGCCTTTGACTCCAGCAGTCTGGAGGCTGGTCTGGAATTTCCTCCCCCAGAAACTCAGTCTTCTCACTGAAGTTCTTCCCAGTTTACTTAGAACCTTTGCAGACATTGCCTCATTTGATCCTTATCACAACCCTGACGGGTGGGAGCCATTAGCTCCATTTTACAGAAGCAGAGGTTGTGTGACTTCACCAGGTAAGACATGGCGGACATGGATTCAGACCCAGGTCTGCCGGCCTCCAGATCCCGGGTTCTTTCATCGTTTAGCTGGAAAGGTAAGAGGAGCCGATGTGAAAGAGTGTTAAGATGGCACGTGGAGTCAGTGCTAAGCGGGGGATTAATAGTAAGAGCTCCTGTTCATTGAGCATTTCCTGTGTATCTGGTACTGCTCCAAGTGCTTGACGTGAGTCACCTCATTTTTCTTTTTTCTTTTCTTTTCTTTTTTCTTTTCTTTTCTTTTCTCTTCTTTTCTCTTCTTTTCTTCCTTCCTTTAAAAAAAATTTTTTTTTTTCTTAAAACAAGCAGGGGAGGGGCAGAGAGAGAGAGAGAGAGAGAGAGAGAGAGAGAGAATCCTGAACAGGCTCCACACTGTCAGTTGAGAGCCTGACATGAGACCCGAACTCACAAACTGTGAGATCATGACCGGAGCCAAAGTCAAGAGTCAGACACCCAACCGACTGAGCCACCCAGACGCTCCTCGCCTCATTTACTTCTTGAATGCTCTCTGGGTTTGGTCCGTCATTACTTCCTTATTACAGATGTGGTATTGGCAAAAAATAAGGGCTTTTGTCACTTGGGCTGACACTACCAGGGAAAGCCTCAGGAGGAGTTAGGCCAAGCTGGGGCGAGACGTGGGTGGGTGAGGAGGAAGGCTCTCTGAGAGGAAGGACAGGTTAAGCAAAGGTATGGAGGAAAGGGCAGAAAGGACAGTTCTGTCACAAGATCAGAGAGGCCCAGGGGGCATGCTAGCTAAGTCTCTGGCCCGCCTGCTCTCTAGAAGGAGCCAGACTTAGCTGAATGAAGTCTGGCCACAGCAGGTCCTAGGGCAGGGGCTTGGGTGAAGGGGGTTGTGAGAAATAAGCCCACTGACCCAGTCAAAGGAGGGACACAGAGACCCGGAGCACAGTGAAGTGAGGCTTTAATTAGCCTTCTAGCAAGAGCAGGTGTCTGATGGACAGACACACTCTGGGCGGTTACAGCAAACAGTTTATCTCCTAGCATGAAGCCCCTCCCCTGCTTCTTCATTGGCCGAGGACTACCAGGTTACAGTCTTTCCCTGACGGAGGTCGCCTATGCCCATGGAAGGCAAAGTAGAAGGGACACATACTCTCTTTGCTACAGC
>NW_024423280.1:0-69522 GCF_014898765.1 Herpailurus yagouaroundi
ACACACACACACACACACACACACACACACACACACACACACACACACAGGGGATGAAGGAATGTGTCACACAATACCTTGAGAAAATAACTACATGCACCCAGAATTGGGGGAATTCAATAAGATGACTGGCTTGGACACTTGAAAGAGTCGATGTCATGGAGGGAAAAACAGGCCAAGGTCCTGTTCTAGATCAAAGGCTGCCAAACTATGACCCCCAGGTCAGCGGTCTATTTTTGTAAATAAAATTTTATTGGAACGCTGTCATGCTTATTAGCTTACGTAGTGTGTGTGGCTGCTTTTGTGCTAGTGACACAGTTGAGTGATTGCAACAGAAACAGTGTGGCCTACAAACCTGCAGTGTTTACTCTCCTGCTCTTTCAGAAGAAGTTAGCTGACCCCTGTTCTAAATTAAGAGACCAGTGACTCTTCTACTCCAACCAATGACAGAGTAAGTAGTCCTGGCTAGCCACTCTGTCACACACAATTAGAGCAGCAGATGAGACATATTAAATAATTGTTCTCAGACGTGAAATAATTGGCAGCACAGGGCTGGGCTTTCTGAGAGAAAGGAAACAAACAAAGTGAGTCTACAGTCATCCAGGCTTTCTACCAGAGGCATTTGCATTTCCCAACCCAGGGAGGGGGACACAAACAGAATACAGAGTTCTCACAGAGCTGACGAGACAGATCATTGGAGAGTGGGGAGGCTGAGGCAGCTGGAATTTCCACCGGTGAATATTTTTTGAGGAAGAAACTAACCAAAGAAGGGGTTTCGGGCCACGGGATCCGCTCTGAGTCTTTGGCTAAATACCAGGTCGTGCATGTGTCTGGGGGAGACAGCACCAGCCTGGCCAAAAAAACACCATCCAGGAAAGAAAGGGGACCGTGGAGCTGTAAACGTAACAACTCCTAGAGCTCACACAGAGTTGGGAGATGACTGAGTTTTGACCAGCCAGAGGGGAAAGGCCTCCCGGAACACCAAGGACTTTGAGTAGACTATCAAAAAGGCCACACCTCAGGTTTAGGACTAACTAGCTACTCTAGATCTATCTCAACGAAGCTTAAAAGTAAGTCTTCTGGGTGCCTGGGTGGCTCAGTCGGTTGAGCGTCTGACTTGAGCCCAGGTCGTGATCTCACAGTGTTTGAGCCCCGCGTTGGGCTCTGTGCTGACAGCTCAGAGCCTGGAACCTGCTTTGGATTCTGTATCTCCCTCTATCTCTACCCCTCCCCTGCTTGCGGTCTGTCTCTGTCTGTCTCTCAAAAACTAAAGTAAAAAATTAAAAAAAAAAAAAAAAAAAAAAAAGTAGGTCTTCAAAGAATCAAGTTAATCCATGTATAAATTAACTATCCGTGAAAACAAAACTTAACCGTATTTAAAGAGGACAACAAGGATGGCTGCCTTTGACTCTTTATTCCAAGTTTACCAAGAACTTTAATCATGAATCGATTTTTTGAGTTTTGTAAAATGATTTTTTCTGAATCCTTTTCTTTTTCTGTAATAAACTTTTCGGTCAATGACTGAATATCTCCCACCTAAGATCAGAAACAGGGAAGGAAGTTTTCTTTCACCATTTCTAGTGAACGTTCTGCTGTGGTCCTAGCCAGTGCAAACAGGCAAGGGAAGAAAGAGCCCACACATTGGAAAGGAAGAAGTAAAACATGGTTGTGAACATAGAAAACCCTCAGAATTTCGCAGAAAAGCTACGAAAACCAAAAAGTAAATCTAGTAAGGATGGAAAACACAAGGTCAATATACAGTAAGCAACTGTATGTCTGTATTTCAGCACAAATGGGAAATGAAGTATTATTTACAATGTCAAAAAATGTTTCAGATAAATTTATATATAAATGTATATATGTGTACACACACACATAGTGTACTGAAAACAACAAAACACTGTTGAAATTGAACAAGCTCTAAATGAATGGACAGATTTTCCATGTTCAGAGATTCAAAGAATCAATGCTGGCAAAATGTCAGTTTTCTCCAGTGATTTATAGATTCAAAGTAAAACCACTTACAATCTCAACAGGCATTTAAAAAAATAAAAACCAGGAAGCTTATTATAAAATTTATATGAAAATGTAAAGGACCAGAAGATTTAAAATAATTCTGGAAAAGAACAAATGTGGAAGGCTTACACGTTGATTTCAAGAGCTACTATAACACCTTGGTAATTGTTGTGATATTGGCATGGGATAGACAATGGGTTAGAGTCTGGAAGTAGATCCATATATTTTTGGTCAACTTACTTATTTTACATGTTATTTTTCTTCTTTTTGAGAGAGAGAGAGAGAGAGAGAGAGAGAGAGAGAGAGAGAGAGAGATAACAAGAGTGGGGGAGAGGCGCAGAGGGAGGGAGGGGGGGAGAGAGACAGAGAGAGAGAGAGAGACACACAGAGAGAGAGAATCCCAAGCAGGCTCCATGCTTAGCATGGATCCTGATGTGGGACTCAATCCCATGACCCCTGGAGTATGACCAGAGCTGAAGCCAAGAGTCTGATGCTCAACAGACTAAGCCACCCAGGTGTCCCCAGTTTATTTTTTTCAGGTAATCCAATGGGAAAAATATATTCTTTTCAACAAATGGTGCTAGAATATATGGAAATGGTGCTAGAAGATATGGATATATGTATGAAAAAAATCCTAACTCCTGTCTTACACTATACATAAAAATTAAATGGATTATAGGGCTACATGTAAAAGCTAAAACTACAATATTTCTAGAAAAAACAAAGAAGAAAATCGTTCTAATCTTGAGGTAGGCAAGGATTTCATAGACAGGACATAAACAAAGTACCAATCTTAAAAGAAAATATTGATAAATTGGACTTTATAAAAAAAAAAAACTTCTCCTCAAAACACACCATTAAGAAAATGAAAAGCCCAAGTCATTGGAGGAAAATATTAATCACACATAAACCTGGGGCATTTATGGGGCAATAATGCATACAACTGAGCCTGGGTGGCTCAGTCTGTTGAGTGTCTGATTCTTGATCATGCCTCAGGTTATGATCCCACAGTTGTGAGATCAAGCCCTGCAGTGGGCTCCATGCTGAGTATGGAGCCGGCTTGAGATTCTGTCTTAGTCTCTGCCCCTCTCCCTAGCTTGCACTCCCACTCTCTCTCTCAAACAAACAAACAAACAAACAAATAATAATGAATAAACCTGGCAAAAATGCATAGGCGCACATCAGTAACAAATAACCCAAGTTTTAAAGGGCAAATATTTTAACAGACAGTTGACCTTTGAACAACATGGGGGCTGAGATGCCATCCCCCGTGTGGTCAAAAATCTGTGTATAGCATTTGACTCCCCCAAAACTTAACTACGATAGCTTATTATTGTTGACCTGAAACTTTAACCCATAACATCAACAGCCAATTAACACATATTTTGTATGTTATATGTATTATGTACTGTATTCTTATAATACAGTAAGCTAGAGAAAAGAAAATGTTAGGAAAATCATACGGAAGAGAAAATGCATTTACTATATTGTAAGAAATCTGCATAGACGTGGACCTGCCCACTTCAAGCCCATGTTGTTCAAGGGTCAGCTGTACTATATATATGAGCGATAGACACATGAGAAGATGTCCAGCTTCCCTAGCGATCTGAGACATACAAATTAAACCATGCTGATGTTTAAAAAAAAAAATTAAAGGGGCGCCTGGGTGGCGCAGTCGGTTAAGTGTCCGACTTCAGCCAGGTCACGATCTCGCGGTCCGTGAGTTCGAGCCCCGCGTCAGGCTCTGGGCTGATGGCTCAGAGCCTGGAGCCTGTTTCTGATTCTGTGTCTCCCTCTCTCTCTGCCCCTCCCCCGTTCATGCTCTGTCTCTCTCTGTCCCCAAAAAATAAATAAACGTTAAAAAAAAAAATTTTTTAAAAAAATTAAAGAAAAAAAAAGGGGGTGCCTGGGTGGCTCAGTCGGTTGAACGTCCGACTTCGGCTCAGGTCATGATCTTGCAGTCCGTGAGTTCGAGCCTTGTGTCAGGCTCTGGGCTGACAGCTCAGAGCCTGGAGCCTGCTTCGGACTCTGTGTCTCCCTCTCTCTGCCCCTTCCCCACTCATGCTCTGTCTCTCTCACTCTCACAAATAAATAAATGTTAAAAAAAAATTTTAAACCACCCTGAGATCACTACACACCCAATAAAATGCCAAAAAGCAAAAGATAGTATTAAGCACTGGTGAGGATGTAGAGAAACTAGAAGTCTCATATGTTCCCAGTAAGAGCGTAAAATGTTGAAACACTTTGGGAAACACTTCAGCAGTTTTTTATAAAGTTAAACGTTCATTAACTACATGATCCAGCAATTCTACCTCTAGATTTTTACCCAAGAGAAATGAAGACATAGGTCCACAAAAAGACTCATACATGAATGTTCATAGTAGCTAATCATAATAGCTTAAAACTGAAAATAATCCAGATGTTCATCAATGGGTGGATGGATAAACGGATAATATTCATATAATGGAATATTACTCTGCAACAAGTTACAAACTACTCATATACCGAACAATATGGTGGATTTCAAAAATATTATGCTGAGCAAAAGAAGTCAGATACACAAGAATATAAGCTGTATTATTGGACTTCTGAAGTTCTTGATCAGGCAGAGCTATCTACAGTAATAAAATTCAGATCAGTGGTTGCCTGGGGCAGGGTGGGAATGGGTGATTGGTTGCAAAGATGGCATGAGGGAACATTTTCTTTTTTTTTATTAAAAAATTTTTTTAATCTTTATTTATTTTTGAGAGACAGGGAGAGAGCATGAGCAGGGGAGGGGCAGAGAGGGAGGGAGAGAAAGACTTTCAAGTGGGCTCTGTGCTAACAGCGCAGAGCCCAATGCATGGCTGGATCTCATGAGCTGTGAGATCATGACCTGAGCCGAAACCAAGAGTTGGATGCTTAAATGACTGAGCCACCCAGGTGGCTCATTGAAATATATATTTCAAATATATATATATATGTATATATATATATTTCAAATATATATTTATATGTATATATATATTTCAAATATATATTTCAAATATATATATTCCAAATATATATATATATATATATTCCAAAACTCAAACTGCACACTGAAAATGGATATGTTAAAATTACGTTAATTTTACATCAGTAAAAACTTTTAAAAAGTAGACTAAAAAGAAATAATGACAAACTGTAATGTGTCAATCTCAGCTGAATTCTAATTTAGTGAAAACAAAGCTATAAAAGATTCGTAGGATGATTGGGAAATTTTGAATAGGGCATGGCTCTTAGATAATATTACAGAATGATTGTTAATCTTCTTAGGTATGATCATGTTTTTGCGGTTGGAGAGAAGCATGTCCTTATTCTTAGGTATATTCTTAGCTGAAGTATTTAGGATCGAAATATCATGACGTCTACCACTTACTTGCCAATGGTTCAGTAAGAACAAAAACACGTACCCCTTTCTTACATAATACACAAAAATAAACTCAAAATGGATTAAAGACCCAAATGTAAGACCTGAAACCATAAAACCCCTAAAAGGAAACAGGCAGTAATTTCTCAGGTATCTGCTGAGCAACACCATCTCCTCAGGCAAGGGAAACAAAAGCAAGGTATTGGGACTACATCAAAATAAAAAACTTCTGTACGATGAAGGGAGCCATCACCAAAAAGAAAAGGCAATCTACTAAAGGGGAGAAGATATTTGCAGATGACATATCTGATAAGGTGTTAACATCTAAAATATATACAGAACTTACACAACTCAATACCAAAAACCCCCCAAACAATCCAATGAACAAATGAGCAGAGGATCTGAACAGGCATCTTTTCAAAGAAGATATCCAAATGGCCAACATACATATGAAAAGATGCTCAACATCACTCATCATCAGGGAAATACAAACCAAACCCACAATGAGATACCGCCTTCCACCTGTCAGAATAGCTAGTATAACAAAGTCAAGAAGTAACAAGCGCTGGTGAAGATGTAGAGAAAAAGGAAACCCGAGCACTGCTGGTGGGAATGTAAATTGAAACAGCCACTCTGAAAAACTGTATGGAGGTTCCTCAAAAAATTCAACATAGAAATACCATAGGATCCAGTAATTCCACCAGTGGCTATGTGCCCAAAGAAAACAGAAACACTAATTTGAAAAGATATATACACCCAGATGCTTACTGTAGCATTAATTACAATAGCCAAGATATGGAAGCAGCCCAGTGTCCATTGATATCCACTGGGAAGCAGCCCAGTGGATAAACATGTGGCATACACACACAATGGAATATTATTCAGCCATTAAAAAGAATGAAATCTTGCCATTTGCAACAGGGATGGAACTTGAGGCTATAATCCTAAGTGAAAGCAGTCAGACAAAGACAAATATCATATGATTCTACTTCTATGTGGACTCTAAAAAACAAAACAAAACCAAACAAAACATAGGAACAGACTAATAAATACAGAGACCAAACTGATGGTTGCCAGAGGGGAGGAGGGGGTGAGAGGGTGGGTGAAACAGGTGAAGGAGATTATAACTTCCAGTATAAAATAAATCAGGCACAGAGATGAAAAGTGCCGCATAGGGAATATGGGAGTCAACAATATTGTAATAAGGCTGTATGGTGACAGCTGGTGACTACACTTACCGTGGTGAGTGCTGAGCGACGTACAGAATTGTTTTAAAAAATGCACACAAAAACAGCGAGATGAAACAGACCTGGCAGATATAATTGCTGAAGAAGGTGGGGGGGCGGTGGTATATAGATTTTCACCGCAGTTTCGACGTTTCTGACTTTTCAGCATTACATAACAATAATCGTAACAACAATAACAACAACCACTGGGGGTTGGGGGGGCGGGGGAAGCTAATGTTGAGGTGTTATGGTTTCCTCTTAAGTCTACAAGTTTTTCTTAGACCCAGATAGATACTTATGAGGACAGGGCGAGAGAGTCGTGATTTTCTCTGAATTCTTCTAACTGCTTGTTTTTGAACAGAATCCCAGCAACAAAGAGCATTACGAATACCTGTTTGCCTTCTGGCTTCTTTGGCTGCTCGCTGGTGCAGGGAGAGTCTCAAAACGTGTGTCAGGAGCACCAGGGCTGGGGCCACCTCTCTGCTGGCCTTGGCAGGAGGGAGGTGAATGAATGGTTAACTAGTTACCCACCCTGCATTGTTGAACCTTCTCTGAGCCTGCACGGGGCTCTCCCAGCAAGTCTTACAGCAAATGCAAACGCACGGGCGAGGGGAACAAGGCCCAGGTGACCCTGTTTGTTAAACAGCGAAAACCTGGTTTACACCGGCACCTTATATAAGGCTACTCACGTCTTACAAAAGGCTACATTTCGGCATAAAAATGCCTCCCTCGGACCTACCCTGACACACTGCCCAGGGCTTTGGCAAGTGAGGTCCTGGAGATGGTGAGGGAAGGGAAAGAAATCTGGAAGCTCTTTCTCAGCAAAGTGTGCCTTTCACAAGTAGGGGGAGGAGCCAGCGAAGAGGGGAGAGCAGAGTCTCAAGGGGAGGAGTCTGTGCCTTCTCAGGTGCTGAGGTGCCATAGATGGTGTGAGATGTTACAGAACCGCCCCCGCCCCCTCTCCCCCCCCCCCCCCCAGAAGTTAAGGGCTGTAGAAAGTTCCCTGGATCAGACTGTCGGGGCCAGAGAAATTTCCCCTGGAATGGGGGGGGAGGGGGTGGAGTGTAGGGATTATGCAGGAGGGAGGATATGGAGGCACACTGTGCCAACGATTTTTCGCGAAGTTTGGGGCAATAGTTGGATGGCTGTGGAAGACAGCATGAGGTAGGGAAGAAAGGAGAGGGTTTTTAGTGTCTGGAGATCGGTGGGGAGAGGCTAGGTAGGGGGAGACAGGCTAGTTAAGGGAAGAGATAAGATTATAACCCAGGTGGAAAGGGGCTTAGCAAGAAGAGACTTCTCTGAGATAGAGGGAAGGCAACGGTGGGGGGTGGGGGAGCTGCGACAAAGATATGGGGTGTTTTGAAATAGTAAGATACCAGCATCACTCAGCCAGTTGCCCACCACACATGGTACTTTCCCAGCTTTGGAGTTGAGTGACTTCTTTGGTAACATCGTACTGCATATTTGAAAGTTGCTAGGAGTAAATCCATCACAAGAAAAACATTTGTAACGATGTATGGTGATGGATATTAAGTACACTTATTGCGGTGACCGTTTTGCAATGTACACAAATGTCATATCATTATGTGGCATGCCTGAAACGAATATAATGTGGTGGATCAGTTATACGTCAATAAAAAAAGCAAAAAACCTAAACCTCATTTTCGCGTAGATGTGGATCTTGGCCTCCTTCTAGTCAGTTAATTCAGGAAGAAAGTCTGAAGGAAGAGGAGGGAATAAAGAAAAGCATATGAGGAGTCTGAGATGACGAGTAAAGTTAAGCAGCGAAGTGACTGAAAGGCATAGAAAAAGTAGCAAAGCGGAGAAAGATACCAAGGAAGATCACATGAAATCTCCCGGAGAGATGGACAGTTAGGCCGTCCACGCACACCGACCCTTCTGTGGCAAAGCAGACTGGGAGTGTGCCTCTCGGTGAATCGCCGACTTTCCTAGATAATACCCTCCTTTAGGGTCTTTTCAGTTTCTTGCTGTGGTCTCCTTGCAGGGCTGTGAAAAAGTCACAGGCCTGTAGCCATTGGAGCCAACTCATGTATTTTGGTCCTGAATACCTGCTTGAAAAGCTTCTAACTTGACTGGGATCCATTCTCGTTGGGAAGAGACTGGCAGAGCAGGAAGATAAAATTTTATTTTACAACTTGACTTCCTTTGTGCAAAGCCCCAACTTAGTACGCATGCATATGTGAAAATGAATAAGAAAGGCTCTGGGACAAAATGGTATCTGGATGCAGGCTGTAGCAGGGTCTTGCTCCCGTGGGGTATGGCCGACAGGCTCAAAGGCAGATGTCCAAGTAGATTTGGTTTGGGGCTCAGAGGTAGTGATTACCTGGAGGGAGGCGCTTTAGAGTAGACGTCAGACTGGGCTTCTCCTGTCTATGGATGATGCTGACTTAAGGGTAATGAGGCCAGCAGAAGGCTCTGGTCATCCCTGTAGAGCCATTTTTACCATTAGGAGGTCCCTCTGGTGGCTGCCGCAAGTAACACCTCATGGTTCGGTTATCAATATTTGGGGCTGTAATAGGGCTTCCTTCCAGAAACACACAAATAAGAGAAATAATATTGCCCTCTGAGAGTTAAACCTAAAAAAAAAAAAAAAGATCGGCTCAACACATATTGGACAGAACAGAGATAAGCAAATTTACTGTAGCAGACAGACTGCTTCTCCGGTGTGTTGAGAGCACAGCATGCATCCCGGGAATGTGTGCCTTTTCCACACTGTTCCCACCTTTGGAATGTCCTTCCTTGTGTCTTCTGGCTACCAAGATGCTACCGCCTTTGGAGTCTCGGTTGAAATGCCACCTCCCCGTGCCTATTTCTTTCCTGATTCTCCAGGTCAAAATCAAGCACCCCTTTCTCTACATTCCAGAATTAGGTTTTTAACTTTGTTGTCATTCATACTGAATTCTATCTTGGAGTAGAGTTTGTGGTTACTTGTAAGTCCTCCCTACTACAATATAAATTCCTTGACTGTAAAAGCCAGGCCTTATTCCGCACTTTATGTGTATCATGGGTCGCCAATAAATGCTGTTAAATGAAGCTAATAGCCAATCACAAAAAAATCACACATAGATTTCAGTCGAAAGTGCACAATTGTTACTTTCCCCGGAAGCGTGTCCTGGGTTGGCATCTCCAGAAATACCCTTGAGTGGGGGATTCTTAGTTAAGGAAGTACTTACACGGGGAAAGGAGCGAGGAAAGAAAAAAGGGGTACAAGGTGGGGGGGGACGCTCAGCAAGGATGTGGCCTCAGCTGGAGACGAGAGACAGCCTGATCCCACCAAGTAGTGAAGCAAGAATCATGCCACTGGATTGGTCCTCTGTGACGCAGTGAGGCTGGCCTTTTGTACCCCTGTGTCACCTTGGCTTGGGCTGGGTGTTCCCTTGGGGGTCGGCATATTCCTCTGGGAGAGAAGGCTCCCATGGGCCAAGGGCAAGTCTCTGGACTGGGATCAGCTGTGAGCCATCAGCAGCCAACATTCACAGTAGCCACAGGGTGTCAAATAAGCCACAGGGTGTCAAATAATGTAAGAAGAGGATGAGAGATGGGAAATGTTGTCACGGCTCTCTTTGGGAAAAACAGTCTGCTACCTCAGCTTTGGCTGATGAAGAGCTTCCTGAGCTCCAAAAATGTGAGGTGGGAGTCAGGAAGAGTCACTCTGGGGTTTCCCAACTTGAAATTTCTAAGGGTGCTGGATTTTGCTCATTTCGTTTCAATTCGGAAGATAAGCAGCATGATTTGGAGGGAACTTGCTTTAATACGGAAGAGTCTGCTGTAGCCCTTTCCTTGGCAATGAAAGCAGAAGCAGCAGCAGCAAACAGAAGCATCTGGAAAGAGTCTCCGCAAGGATCTGCAATTGGCCACGGTGGTTTTTAAGGAAGAAGCTACTGAAAGTCAGTTTTCCTAAAATACGGTCAGTGTCCTCTACTGGCTCAGAGTTTCTGCTCGTAAGTTTTGTTTCCATGTGATCAACACGGCAGCTCTTCAATTCTCCTTGCTCTTTTTCTATATCATGGCCCTTCTATTTCAGGTGACAGGCCCAGTCTTTTAGTTTCCCAGTTTCTGAGAACCTGATTGCCTATTCTGTGGTTTGGAACCCGAGCTCACAGGTCACAAGTCCCTTCCTGCCTGAGTGAACAACTTGTCCTAGTTGGCTCAGGACTTTTCTGGAATTAGCACTGAAAGTCCTGCCTTCTGGGAACCCCCCAGTCCAACACAAACCAGGATGGTTGGCCAGCCTTCCCCCTATCTGTGGAAAGGTTGCCCTTGCATCAGATGCCCACCTCAAGAGGAGGAGGGCTAGGTCTTCTGGTGGCCAGCAGGGCTATTGTCTTCGTGTAGCGTGGGGTAGCTTCCAGGAGGAGAAGGTATGAGTTGGACCAGCGATGATCAACCTCTCTTGTTAAAACTATAACCGAATTAATTACTCATTAGGAGGGCAAGAATCAAGGTATTGTAAATACTTGTGCAGCAGTGTGACATAGTAGAATGAGCAGTGAAGGGGGAGTCAAAATACCTGGTTTCTGCCCCTGATGGCCGTGAAACCTCAGAGCCAAAGAATTCATGCTTCTGAGCCTTGGTTTCTCCATCTGTAAAGTGAAATCACAAGTCGAGGGCTTGCTTCTTCTCTTACCTTTTGTTTTGTAACTTCATTCTAGAGGATAGAGTTACTCATACTCCTTGAGACATAGTTGGCTATCATCATTACAAGTTTTTCCCCTCCCCTCCCCCACCCCTTCCTCCTCCCTCCCCCTTCCCCCTCCCTTTTCCTCTTCCCTCCCTTGCGCCCTCCTCCCCCACTCCCCTCCTCCCCGCTCCACCCCCTCTCCTCCCCTCTCCCTGCTTTCTCCATTCCTAGCGCTAATCTCTTTACTCCAAACAGGCGACCACGTCAATGTGAAAAATATCATTGTAGTTTTAGGAGTATTGTTTTGTGTATGGATCTTTTATTTTCATATGTTATATTGCGCTACGGACTTCATTTTTTTTTTTTTCTAACACTTTTTTACCCAGCACCAGTTAAAAAATATATCCTCAGGATGCTGGGTGTTGGTTTCCAAATTTTTTTAATAAACATTTTATAAACATTGTTTAGCGTTGCAGAATGTTCTGTTACCCAGGGTTCCAGCTAACTGGAATCAAATTATTGACGGGCTTTCTGGAGCAACAGAGGGGAGAAGGCAGTATCTGTAATCACTCCCCACATTGGCCAACTTTGGTCTGCATGAAGGGGACCAAGTGGATTAATATGCAGACACATTAATGGGGAATACGAGAAGTGTTGGATGGCAAAAACGGTTATGAGTGCACCTTTGGGCCTCTAACTCTGAATGGTGAGGCCTTCCAGGAACCTGGCCGGTCTGCAGTCCTAAGAGCTCTCACTGGGGGAGCTCACCTCCTGCATAAGACTGGTGGACATATGGCAGCCGCTGAAGACCTCAGCCAGAGACCCACCTCGAATAGCGCACATATCGGCAAGCTCTAACTCCTCTTCCTGGGGCTGAAGAGGACCAGGCCAGCATCCGCATCCCACCGGGAGAGTTCCTGTGGTTATTAGCGGTTGTTAGCAGAGCAGTGTCTCCCAGGCTGGGCCACTCTCTTGGTGGCATCGAAGCTTAAAGGAGCCATGTGGTGCCTGGGAACAGGCTGCGGGTGGGGAGCAGCTGTGGGGCTCTGCCTCTCATGTCACTGCCTGCCTACGCGTGGGAGAATGGCTTCCATTTCAGACAGCAGCAATTCACACTGGGTGGCCTCTGCTTTCCCTCCCACATCAGCTCACAGGAGGATGACCCAGAAGGTTGAGGAGTGTGGAGCTCCCCTTGGAGGAAGCAGACCCTGCTGAGGGGCCTCTTCTCTCTCCCTGTGTCTGGCTCAACGAGGTCTTCATCTTTATTCAGGCCTCTTAGTGAGCTCTGGGGAGATCCCTCGAAGCCTGACTGGTGAGGCCCGTGAAGTCGGGGTGGGATGAGGGTCCCTTGAAGTCGGGTGCGGGGGGGGGGATGAGGGGTGTCCCACCTGACACGCTTCCTCACAGAGGCACATCCTGACCCTCTTCCAGGCCTTAACTATTTCTGCTCCTTTCAAGATGCAAAACAAAGAAAAGCAACAAGAAAATTAAAAACCAAAAATAAACAAACATATAAGCAGACACACACAGATAACAAAGGCCCACTGTTTGCAGCTTCTTTTCTCCACATTTCAGCTGATTCTATGTTGTGATCTCCTCAAGCTTCCCAGGGAAGGACACTGAGGCAGCCACAGGATTACGTACACACTCTACCCAAATGACTCCCTTTGTAGTGGGATGACTTAAACTGACCCTGAGGATCAGAGAAGTTTCATCTTGACCTTCAGCTAATCCTTAGTATCCGGGCAGTGGTTTCAGGGCCTCTTGACTTGGGCCTGGTACTCCAGCCCTACTAGGGACCCAGCTCCTCAAGAACCCAAGGGGAACACTTAAATGTAGCAAGATAAAATAACTACAACTGACAGTCACTGAGCTACTAGGCTCCGGACTCATTCCATGTCGTCTCACTCAATCCTCGTGCCCTTCCGAAATAGGTACTATTAGCAGCCTCTTTTTTTTTTTTTTTTAACGTTTATTTATTTTTGAGACAGAGAGACAGAGCATGAACAGGGGAGGGGCAGAGAGAGAGGGAGACACAGAATCTGAAACATAGCAGCCTCTTTTATAAATGAGGAAACTGAGCCTCAGAGAATCTAAGCAGCCGCCCCAGCTACACAGCTAGTAATTAGTGGACCCAGGATTTGACTGCTCTCAGCCACTGTGCGTATGTAAGCTCACACACACACACACACACACACACACACACAGATGATGCACACATGTGCCTTTTAGTTTATACACTGTAATCATTTTAATAACATTCACAGAATCATAGATTGTTGGAAACGGAAGTCACTAGAGATGGCCTGATTTATGCACATGCACACATACACACACAGAGAAATGAGAGGGAAGGAATGAAGGAACAAAGGAAGGATGAAGGAAGGAAGGAGGAAAGAAGGAAGAAGAAAGGAAAGAAGAAAGGAAGGAAAGAAGAAAGGAAGGAGGAAAGAAGAAGGAAGGAAGGAAAGAAGGAAGGAAAGAAGGAAGGAAGGCAGGAAGGGAGGAAGGAAGGAAGGCAGGAAGGGAGGAAGGAAGGAAGGAAAGAAAGAAACTGGGGACTTACTTTAGAAAAATAGTTCTCAATTGAGTAGCATCAGAATCACCTGTTACGACACACATCTCAGGACCACAAACCCAGAGCGTCTAATTGAGTAGGTTTGGGACGCGACCCCAAATTTGCATTTCTGACAAGGTCCCAGATGATGCTGATGAGGCTGGTCCTGCGCCCACACTGTGAGAACCATGGCATGAGGGTAAATTGTACACGTTAAGGACCATAAGACCCACTGCAAATGTTACCTAAACCTACTTAGCAATTAATGCCAACGAAGCCTGGGAAAACATATCCCCAGGAGAGTCATTCTCATCTGATCACTTGTTCTTAAATGCTCTCTTGACTCCCAGCAGCAGAACCAGAATGTGGTAGGCAGGATTCTCAAAATGCCCTACCTGCTCCCACAAGAGATTCCATACCCTTTATCCCCCTGAACCTGTGAATGGGATATCATTCCTGTGACTACATTATGTTATATGACACAGTTGATGCAAAAAGGGATTATCCAGGTGAGTGTAATCTAATTACACGGCTCCCTTAAGAGCCCAGAACTTCTTATGGCTGTAAACACAAGTACCTAAATTTCCAAATTTGGAAGGGAGCTACTGCCTGATGCAAACCTACACCATTCAGAAGATCCTCAGGCCTCGAGCTCCGCCCCTAGGGGGGCCCACCTTATTGCCTGCTGGAAATGTCAGTGGCTGTGACTTACATTCTAGCACCACCAAGGTAACATTCAGTTCAGTCGAAAAAAAGAAATGTAAAGGTTGTCGGAGAGAACATCCTAAGAACCGCCTGTCCCAGTGACCCTCAGCAGACGCAGCCTGGCTCAGGAACACAGAGGGATCGCTCGTCAGCAGGCGCGTGCCCTTCATGGAAGAGCGGTTTAAAAACAGTTTAGGAAAACAGATTGCCCTCCTGCCCTGCTGGTTGGTCAGATAACACCCTTTCCTGTGGCTGAGATTAATCACCTGTAAAACTGAGGCAGTGCCCCTCACATGGGTATTAGGAAACTCAAGCAAGAGGCTGGGATGAATGCTCAGAGTCCATACGACAGCGATCCTCACACCCCCCCCCCCCAAATATTTGGTGATTCTTAAAGTAAAATACACAGGGACAATTTTGATTTTCTGCATGACTACTATATAGCTATGATTCAACCACCATGGTTTTGTGTTTTTTTTTTTTTGTAAAAGAGGAATATAAACTGCAGTCACAGACATAATTCAAGTAAATGAAACAAGTTGGCTAGTAGATAATTCTTAATATTGAGATTTCCTTCAAATATCCACCTCCAACTGATTTATAGACACCTGACATTTATTTAAGTGCAGAGTCTTCTCTCTCGAGGGTGACGTTCCAGGCATTTGATATCTCATGCGCGCGCGCGCACACACACACACACACACACACACACACACACAGTCTCCACAAAGCAGTTTCCTTCCCACCACAATGTGCTGAAATCAAATGTTTTGGTAACAAATGCATGACCATGCTTAGTTTCACTTCCCACAAGGGTTCTCTGATAACTCTGTTTTTGTGGTTTCAGTGTCACTTTTCATTGATCTCTTTGAACTATAATCATTTCGAAATTACAATTTTTAACTAAGACTGTGGGTTGGTGGTTAAAAACAGGAAGTTTGATGGGTAAGCCTGACAAGCAGTGAAAATGTGCAAGAAACTCAGGACAATTCAGAACATGATGTTACTGAGGGCTGTGACAGTGTAACCCCATGAGTCCTCCCGAGAACTTGTCTGTAAAGAAGGATGAGGCTACTAACCAACCATAAACAATTACAAATGTGGTTGATCTAAAATCTTGAAACACACTTGGATGTCCATGTGGACAGAAGTTCAAGAAGTATCACAGACTAAACGGTAAAAAAGTCAGTATCTCTCTATGGAAGATTGTATTTCCAGAGGATGGCAATATTATCTCCTATTCCACATGCACTGTGTCCTTGACACTCTTCCCATAGAGAGGAAGAATCTAATTCCATTCCTTTTGTATCTGGCTTGGCTTAGTGGTCTGCTTGAGCAACAGAATGAAATGGAAGTGATATTCTGAGACTTCCAAGCTAGGTTGTAAGATCCTTGCAGCTTCCACCTGGGACCCATGGAATGCTCACTCTTAGGACACTCCCTCTTGAGAGCCAGGCACCGTGCTGGGAAAAATCACATGGAAAGACCACAGGTAGGAGCTCTGGTGAACAACCTTGCTGAGCTCCTAACAACAGCCAGCAGAACTCCCAGCCGTGTGAGTGAACCATCTTGGATGTTGAGCTCAGTCTGTAAGTCTTGGGCTGACAGATGGCTGCATTCCTAGCAGACTGCCCAGCAAAACTCAGTCAGCCTACGGAATTGTGCTTCAAGCCACAATGTTTGGGGGTGGCTTGTTATATAGATCACTGTTTGTTATACATAGATAACTGGAACACCCAGCCACTTCTCTATCCCAGTTGATTGTGCAGCCTTTCAGTGATATTTTAAGCACATACATTCAGTGACAGGCATATACCACTTTCCCCTTGCAAATGGTAGCATAGTAAATATACTATACAACAGTATACAACACATCTTAAAGATCATCTCATACCTGTTCTTATAGACCTGCTTGCTCTTTTGTGGGGAGGGGGATGGGTGGGGAGGGGCAGAGAGAGAGGGAGAGAGAGAATCCCAAGCAGGCTGTGCACTGACAGTGCAGACATTCATTGTCTATATTGCTAAGACACTCTTTCGTGTAAAATATATATGTAGGTTACGTTCCTAGCAGAAAATACTTGCATCTTCTTGAATTCAACTGTATGTGCATTTTCAATTGTAATAGATATTGCCAAATCACTCTGTTCCAAAAAAAAGACGTTGTACCCAGTTAGGTTCTCACAACTTAAAGTTGTCTGTTTTCCTACACTCTTGCCACAACAGTGCCTCTACCAAAGTTTAAATGTTTTTTTTTACCCTGGATTCTTATTCAGGTTATGGATTTTATTACTGTGGCAAAAAATGAGCTTAATCCTTGATCTCAATTTCATATCTTGATATATCTTGCTGGAGAAATGCTCAGCTGTAACCGTATCAAGCAGTCCTTTTCGTCAGAATATTAAAAATAAATTGTATGGATTTGGGAAAGATGGCATGAGCTGCTAGGTAAAAAAAGAGCCAAAGATTAACGTGATTCCATTTCTATAAAAATCATAAACCACAACCAAACGAGCAAATAAAACACTACCTGAAGTTTCCTGCAAGGTCAGTGTCATGACTGCCTCAGAAGAAGGTGGGTCTGGTCTATAGATGTGGCTGAAAAAAGTTTAGGTCAAAAGAGTTAGCCAAACCAAAAAGAGTGCTTTCATCAAACGAGACTTTTTTTTTTTTTTTTTTGAAGTAGGCTTCATACTCAGCATGAAGCCCAACTTGGGGCTGGCACTCACAACCCTGAGATCAAGACCTGAGCTGAGATCAAGAGTTGGAAGCTTAACCAACTGAGCCACTCAGGGGCCGCAAAAGATACATTTTAATGTGCTAAAAAGCCATATTTGAACAATCAGTGAAAGACTGAGATCAACTTTTAATGTTTTGACACAAGCATAGATGTCGATGATGTACCGAGTCTTTATTCTACATAGAGTCATGGATCTGGGTTGATCTCCCAAACAACTAATTTGCTAAATGGCAGATTCACTAACCTTAGTTGTTTCTTGGAAGTATGTAGTTTTAGTTGATTAGCTTTCTTTTGTCGTTGTAACTGCATCTTCAAAAAAAATATTTTTTAATATTTATTTTTGAGACAGAGAGAGACAAAGCATGTGCGGGGTGGGGGGTAGAGAGAGAGAGAGGGAGACATAGAATCCGAAGCAGGCTCCAGGCTCCAAGCCGGAGCCTGATGTGGGACTCGAACTCACGAACTGCGAGATCATGACCTGAGCGGAAGTTGGACACTCAACCAACTGAGCCACCCAGGTGCCCCTTTTTACTTTTTTTTTTTTTTTTTATTGTAACTGCATCTTAAGGAAAGTCATTTTGCCTCTGGTTCGTTTAATCCCACAGCTGCTGCAAGTGGAGAGCAAGGGGAAGAGTGAGGGTAACCCATAGGGCGACAGCTTGGGTTTATAATGTTGTCTGTGAGGACATGTCCCAGGTACTCGGATAATAACTGACACAGAAATTTTCGATAAGATGGGATCCTGAGGCGGGGGGCACCTGGGTGACTCCATCGGTTAAGCATCCGACTCCTGATTTCGGCTCAGGTCATGATCTCATGCTTGTGGGACAGAGCCCCAAGTCAGGCTCTGCACTAAGCATGGAGCCCGCTCAAGATTCTCTCCCTCTCCCTCCGCTCCTCTCCACTGCTTATGCATTCTCTCCATCTCTCTTTCTCTCTCTCTGTCAAAAAAAAAAAAAAAAAAAACCTAAAATAAAAATTAAAAAAAAAAGACCTGAGCTGAGATCAAGAGTCAGTTGCCTAACCAACTAGGCCACCCAGGCACCCCCAAGAATTCACATTTCTAGGGGGTTAGATGCTGCTAACATCTAACAAGCTGCTAGATGCTGGTGATCTGGAGATCATGCTTTGAGAACCACTGCTTTATGAGTTATTCTTATTTTTAGTCATTGAATAAGAAATATCCTACAAAGGGTCAAATTTTGTATAAAATGAATGAATGAATTGCTCACCTTAATGACAAAAAGCCCACAAAGTTGGCTTAGTCACCAACTATTTGTCAAGTTTCAATGCTAAATATTCTTGAACACCTGCAAGGTGGAAGTTGGATGTTTTCATTGCACATAATGTCACTGCAATGAAAATCAAATATTAAAATTGAAGGGAGAGACTTCCTCGATCACAGAGACTCTAAGATCTTTTCTCCTGTGTCAGAACCTTGTACCACTTCCCTAGAGTGTGCTGAAAACTGATCCATTATGTTCAGAGGCAAAGAGGGGTGGTTAGCAGGAATTTTGAGGAAACGAGGCATCGTTTGCTACTTCAGTTGAGGTTACCATAGTGCCTCCAAAAAGAGTAAGAGGACACAGTTGCTTCTGCTAACAAGGATGGCTCAGAATGACTTGGGGGCTCAAGATTATCAACTTCATCTGAGTTTCCGTGGGTGTCCTCCTTCTAAATCTCAGGAGCCCAATCCTTCACAAGCCCCTGACCTTGCATATGACATACTTGATGAGGCTTCAAATTAAACTTTTGTCGTAATTATGTAACCTGCATATTTGAGTTGTGTGTTTGATTTTTAGGGAGGTCAGCCCTGCAGGTACTAGAAAAAAAGAAAAGACATTCTTTTAGGGTCACCGTAGAAGCTCTTTGGTTTCCTGACCATTACTTGAGCTGAGAGTTTAAAGCCTTGAGCTCGTTAATGTTCTATTTAACTATTCTAGGGCACTCCAATGCAGCCACCCTACTCCCACAGACCTCATAGTCCATTGTTGCTACCACCGTGGTTAAATGTAGCAGCCACTTGGTCCTTACATCACTTTCTTCACCAGGAACTTCCTCACAGCCTACTACTACGACTGATGCTTTGATTAGTTTCGATATTACTGCATGCCATAGGTTACTAACATCCCATTCTTCATTGACAAGGAGCTCAGCACTATCTGTGAGGCCAAGAAATGACCAAACCAACCCCATAATCCCATTTTTGTAGGTCTGTTTCCTAACCCCACTGTTAATATTATGTATCAGTCAGGATCCAGTTAGGGGAACAGAAACTTTACCAGCTATTTTAATAGAAAGATTTAATATAGGAAATTCAACAGATATTGGGGGACTGAAAAAGCACAAAGTGAGCACTGACGTAACTCAGGTAGTAGCAGGTTGGGGGGCAAAGGGAAGAGGCTGGAATTACATTACAACGCAGAAGCTTGGAGAAGAGACCCCATGGAATTGGGACCCAGCTTTCTGAGTAGAAAATGGCGCTTAGCTAGTGCTGGCATCTGACGATCTTGGGCCAAGAACCTCTGGAGAGGTTCACATGTGTGCTCATATCCAGGATTGTGAGCACATGGAGATTTGGAGGGAGAGAGCATGGAAGCTCCGCCCTTGCCCCATGCCATCTGCCTGTTCCTGTGTTATATCCTTTCATAATAAACCAGTGATCTAGTAAACGAAACCAACAACCAAAAACCTCCAGGGAGGAAGCACTGTCTGGCTGGTGCTGGTCATTTTTTTTTTTTTTTAATCAACATGCATTGTATTAGTTTCACATATACCACATAGTTACTATCCATCACCATGGATAGTTACATAATTTTTCTTGTGATGAGAACTTTTAAGATGTACTCTCTTGGCACCTTGCAAATATACAATACATTGCTGGTATTTTTGAAGGGGCACCGTGAGGCTGGTCTGGGTGTGTTGCAGGGGGACGCCTAGAAATTGGAACTGTCACAGCCAGAATGATGAAATCTACTGACAGTAACAGCAAGCAAAACAGGAAATAGTAATTTCTTTCTCTTGCAGTCTCCCTCCAGCGCGCCCTATGGGCAGAGCCTAACATGGAGCCACCTGGCAAAGGAAAAATCTCCTTGGTAGAGTCTTCGCTAAAGCAGAGTACCTAAGGATGGTTTGGAGCTTAATTACCAGCATAGGGTTCTCTTCTTTTCTCATCCTAAAATAATCTTATTGTTTTAAATGTCTCTTTCCATGCTGAAATACATTAATGGCTGAAATAACAGGCAATCTACTCAAATGTAAACGTAACACCGTACATAATTCTAGACGTTATCTACAAATGCAAATCATGTATATATAAGAATTAAATTAAGCACATCATTAATTAAGTAGGATCTAAACTAAGAAATGACTAAAGTCAAAATGACTTTAGAGGGAAAAGCAGAGTCAGAGGTTATTTTGTGGTCGTGGGTGTCCAGGCCCCCGCTGCCATGAAGCTGCAGTGGTCAAATATGCAAGTGACCCCAGGCCCTGGAGCTCAGCATCATTTTCTTGATTGACTATAACCTGGTTGTTAAAAGGGTGAAATGATACCATGCATATTAAATATCCAGAATCATGCCTGGTCCATAATATGTTCAATGAACCCTAACACTTTTTTTCGGATATAAGCACTGGGTTCCCCGCCTCCCCCTTCATTCTGTTCATGTATTACATTGATTGGCTTTTGAATGTTGAACTATCCTTGCATTCCAAGAATAAATCCCACTTGGTTGTCATAGCACATAATCATTTTAATATGCTGTTGAATTCAGTTTGTTAGGGGTTTGTTTTGTTTTGTTTTTTAATTGTTATTTACCATATACACAGAGTTTGTGCTTTTGGAGGGAGAAACTAAATCAAGGTGACCTTGAAAGTGTAACAAGAGAACTTCCTGGACTTTCTGCTGTGAAAGTCATTCCAGTTTTGCTCTCATGGGATATTTTCATAAAGGCGATCCCTCCGCCCTGCTCCTTCAGTGTTCCCAGTTACTCTCTTAGCTGCAAGTGGACATAGCTACAGACAAATGAAAAATATAAACTGAGTGGTTTAGAAGAAGAATTTTGAAAGCCTAGCTTTTTCTAAATGCCAAGGACTGTTTCAACTGTTAACTCAGGGATTAAGAGCATGAAAAGAATGTCAGGCTAGCTGATCAGAATTTTTATGATTAGAGAGAAAAGCTGGCTTCTCTGGGTCTTTGATCTAGCTCAGTGGGAAAAGCGGCAGAGCGCTTCAAATGCACCACCAGCCCATCTGGCTGCTTAAGGACACATCTGGGACAATATCCGAGGGGGGTCACCTGCTTGCTTTCCCAGCTGGAAATGAAGTTAGAGATTACAGGCCTTGTCCTGTAGCAGAGGGGAGGCGTTTTTGGTGGGCAACAAAGTCCACTGGTCTTCCAGCAGCACTTGGGATTAACTTGGAGTAGGTTAACAAAGATTCCGATGATAAAAGCCACTCGGGGCATTCACACTTCCTTGGGAGTTTTGATTCTGTTGGTCTGAGTTAGGAACTTAGATTTTGCCCTTAAAGAAAGTGGCCCTGGTGATTTGTATCATTAGGAAAGTTTGGAAGCCTTGTCTAGGGCAAGAGGGCAACTCTTTTCCCAGACCTCTGCTTATTAATGGGAAAGGGAGCTAATATAATATTTAACCACTGAAGAGACACATCTGTTTGGGTAAGGCCTGTCCAGGAAAGGAAGGGGATTACAGTTACTATTCTGTGGAGGAACAAATTTATGGGGCCGCTTTCGAGTTCTGCAATCATGAATGACCAATAATGTCATTAAAGGTCAAGCTTTCTTCTCTGAATTAGCTTGAGTTTGGTTGCAAACACAGCAGGCTTAAAAAGCCACCGAACATGGAGCCTGCTTGAGATTCTCTCTCTCCTTCCACCCCTCCCCTCAAAAAAAATTAATTAAAAAAATGTTCCCTTTAAAAAAAGAGCCGGTGTTGACTTCACCTTGGAGACCAGGGGCCGTGCTGCCACCACAGAGGGAGGGTCTGCAGCAGGTGTCCCCTAGATGCCAGGTCATACCTGACGCTCATTCAACTTTTGCCACTGATGTGGTGCATAGGAAGGTTTCCTAGGGGGTCCTTCCTCACCCCTGGTTGGAACTGTTCCCCAAGGCTGAAAGCAAAAGGCATATGGGCTGACCAGAAGACAGCAGCGCCTAAGAGCTCGGTGAGGGCTGTGGGTGGTTAAGGGTCATCACAGGTCGAGCCCCCTGACGTGGGAAGGACGACACAGTCAAGAAATGTGTGTCTGTTCCCTTCCAGTGAGTTGATCCAGCAGGAAAAGTGGGTTAGGTGTCTGAGCATGCGATGAGTACATCAAGGGCCCCTGCTCTGCCAGAGGCCCCGGAGGTCCCTCTGCCATTTCTAGAATCCTGGTTTTGGCAGGATGCAAACAGGGCCCGGGAGCGGTTCCTTTAGCATCTAGAAAAGCACCCCGTGGCACAAAAGGACAGGCTCAAACACTTTTTGAATTCATGAATGAATGAATGAATGTGAATGAGAAAGGGCTTGTCATTGAATTGTAAAACAGAGGCCCGCCAATCGTGGACAATGTATAAGAAAACTTCAAGCTTCATTTCTCAGACCTTTACTCGTCTAAACAAAGTTCAGGCCTCTGCCTGTTATACTCTGTTAACCACAGAGGCCCAAAGTTCTTCCCTAACTAATCGGAGCCTGTGATTGCTTTGCTGTGCTCTGAGGAGCTCTCATAATCCCTTTCCCCTCTGGGAAGCGGGGTGATTGCATGCGGACGATGGAGCAAGGCGGCAGCCACTTGGACGACTTCCCTCTCAACGTGTTTTCGGTCACTCCTTACACACCCAGTACCGCTGACATCCAGGTGTCCGATGATGACAAGGCAGGGGCCACCTTGCTCTTCTCAGGCATCTTCCTGGGACTAGTGGGGATCACGTTCACCATCATGGGCTGGATCAAATACCAAGGTGTCTCTCACTTTGAATGGACCCAGCTCCTTGGGCCCATCCTGCTATCGGTCGGAGTGACATTCATCCTGATTGCTGTGTGCAAGTTCAAAATGCTCTCCTGCCAGGTGTGCAAAGAAAGTGAGGAAAGGGCTCTGGATTTGGAGCAGACGGCGGGAGGACAATCATTTGTTTTCACTGGTATCAACCAGCCCATCACCTTCCATGGGGCCACTGTGGTGCAATATATCCCTCCTCCCTATGGCTCTCAAGAGCCCCTTGGGATCAACGCCGCCTACCTGCAGCCAGTGGTGAACCCCTGTGGTCTCATACCACCTGGAGGGGTGGTGACGGCCACGCCAAGCCCTCCTCAGTACTACACCATCTACCCTCCAGACAACGCCACGTTTATTGGAGAGCAAGACTACTCTTCGACTGTGGCTGGTGGAAATGACAGGTACGTGGTGTGGAGGGGGACGGTCCCCTTGCAGGTGTCACAGTCACAGCCCGTGACTTTGTCCGGTCTAGAAGGAAGGTGTCAGGAGAATGCGAAGGTCTGTGTGGCCTCTCCCCAGGGTGGCGGCGTCAGCTCTGAGACACGCGTCGTGGGCTGTAACGGGTCTGTGTTTTCTGCTCCCACTGCCAGGTCCGGCCCTGATGCTGACCAGCTGGAAGAGACACAGCTGGGAGAAGAGAACTCCACCTGCTTCTCTCCTCCTCCCTATGAGGAAATATACTCCCTTCCTCGCTAGACCATGATGATGAGGGAACAGCATTTAAGTCATTGTTGCTGATGAATGAGGTGTCGGATGCCGTGACTTTCAGAGTCTGGACAGTAGGACAGCCTAGGCAGCCTGATGGAGACCGTTCAAGGGGGTGCGGTGGGAGGGGAAATGGGAACCAACACGTCTCAGATTGGTAAAAATCAGGCCCGGGGTGGGGGGATATTTCCTTCTGGTACAGCTGGACATTCCCGCATACGGTTCATGGGCAGAAATTTTATTTCTTTGTCCACAACCCACCCCTTGCCAGGAAGGCACTGGGGTCTCAATTTTAGCTCCGGCAGTCAAGGGAAACATCACGGCTGCTGGGACTCTGGAAGATTCCATGGAAGTGAGAGTGGGGGGTGGGTAGCAGGTGGGCAAGAGAAAATAGGCTCACCTGGAGATTTCCCAGTGCCGGTTCTCAGCCCCTCAAAGGGGGTTTGCAGATCCCCAAACAACTCGGTTGCCATCCAGCGTCCCATGAGGGCTCTGAGTATCTTAACGGCTGCAAAACATTTTAACAGCTGAATAAAGTAAAATAACGTCTCCTGTTCAAAAAGTATTAGGTAGCTGGCTACAAAATAAAATAATAACCATACAAAATAAATAATAATAGGATAATGATGTCAATAAATCCTTAAGTTATCACTGGGTCACAAGGACTACTAGCAAGGATAAAGCTTGATGTGTCCACCCAGGCTAGGATCTCTGCTGGACGCAAGCCACCTGGGCCCAGGGACCAACAGAACATGGGTGCTTCTATAAGCACCTGTTGATGAGTTCTGCTCAATTAGACAAAATAGAGCCTCGTGTCCATACCCGGAAAATCATGGATCGTGGAAACAATCTTTATGGTCAACAGAAGCTCATCTTCTATATAAAAGAAGTTGGTGGCCTTAATCTCCCTGAATCTGAACTGGGTAATAAACCACCACCACGGATCGAAGACTTTAGAAGAGACAGTTACGACCATTGAGTTTTAAAAGAAAATATTTTCCTGTCACTCGAGATAAGGGAGGCTCATCCCAGAGGAAGACAGGATTCAGCAATTCCTTAACGTTTTGGTACCATGTTCATGATTTTTACTAATTTTTATCAAAAACATCTCATTTTCCAAGGACATGATTAAAATATGCTTGGCTTATTATTATTGTGATCTGTATTATATCTTAGGAACAAAACCTTTTTTTTTTTTTTAATTTTTTTTTTTCAACGTTTATTTATTTTTGGGACAGAGAGAGACAGAGCATGAACGGGGGAGGGGCAGAGAGAGAGGGAGACACAGAATCGGAAACAGGCTCCAGGCTCTGAGCCATCAGCCCAGAGCCCGACGCGGGGCTCGAACTCACGGACCGCGAGATCGTGACCTGGCTGAAGTCAGACGCTTAACCGACTGCGCCACCCAGGTGCCCCAGAACAAAACCTTTTTATATGAGAATTTGTTTTGATGTGTGATGACAGAAAATAATGGAAAAATGTGATTCTGTTTACAGAAACAATAGTCATGAAATATTGGATTCCTAACTGAGAGCCACTGGTTCTGGGGAGGAAGTCTGGGGACAGGGACACAGCTGAGCATCACCTGTGGCATGCCTACTGGCAATGACACTTGGAGCCCTGCGTGCCTGCTTCCCTCACCCCTTGCTCTGCTCATCCTCCCCCATCCCACAACTCTATATTCCTGGATTTCAGTTATAATGAGCATCAAGGGGAGGTCAAATCACAAAAAGATGTTTGGAAAGGGTGTCCATGTGTAGAAGCAGGCCAGGCAGGAAAGCCGATTTATCTCAGTGATGCCACGAGTCCCACACGTAGGGAAGTGGCCTTGGGGAGTTTTTAGCTCCAGGCAACAAAATTACTCAGCACCATCCCTGTTCCAAGAAAGAGAAAAAGTGCCAACACAGAGGTCATCGATGCCTCCGAAGACTGTGCATCAGAGTGTCAGGAGCTCGAGGTGGGTGGCAGGCCTGGAACAGTCAGGGGGTGGGAGAATGAGAAATTGTTCATTCAACTTCTACTCCCTGGTAGGACATGGGCCAAGTGGGGATAGAACAGCGAGGAAGCCCACCAACAGAAGAGCAGAGCTTCTAGTCTAGGAGGGGAGACAGATCTGATCAACTACTCTCTGACATCCAGGAGGGGTCTCATAGCTCTGGACCGGTCAGGAGGATCAGGAGGGCTTGCTTGAGGAAGTGAAGTCAAGGCCCCTGCCTTGCAGAACCCCAGGGAGCACTGTTCACACAGGAAAGCTTTGTGACTGATGTCTCTTGACCTCTGAGGACTGTCCTGGTAGCTGAGGGAACAGTAGCTGATACCCAGTCAAAGAGAAGGAGGGAGATGCCTGGCAATCCCCCCTAAGCGGGAGGCAGTATTAAGGGGGCACCTTACAGGCTGTGTAAACAGTATTCCTCTGCCACTGCAGGGCACCAAATAGAGGGGCCTTCTGCTACCCGAGAATTACATCCACCTGCTCTCTTGCTTCAAGACACCATGGTCTCTGTCTTCACTCAGGGGTTGCAGGTGCCAGCATGATAGAAAGCCCACTGAATGGCTTTTGGATTCCAACACTGAGTCTGTGCTCGGTCTCTTTGACTGGAAGAGTTTTTAGTTTGTCATCCGGATATTTGCCTTTTATCATTCTTTCTGTCAGTATCTTATGAGGGATGAATGGAGGACTGTGATGTGGGGCTAGTGAATCAGAGTCTGTCCGGCCCCTGCTATACTATCCACCCTGAGATTATCAGTGTGCAAAGTGGCCCTGGCTTTGGGAACGTGCTCAAAGTTTCAGTGCCCAGGCCAGAACCTTTAGGGCCTTGTCAGCCTTGTCAGCCATTTTAGTCTGTGTCGGCAGAGCAACTGGAAAGCCATTGAATGCCCTTAATGAGGAGGGAGCTGTGATAATGATTCTGAACACTTACTGGTTAGGGTAAACCCAGTGTCACATAGGGTGTAACATTGACTTTGCTGGCAAAGCTCAGATCTAGGTTACCCCAACACCAGGAGACACTTCTCCACCCTCAGCCGTTAGCGGGACAGTGTGTGTGGGTGCGTTCTGGCCATCTATATAGAATTCAAAAGAAAGCTAAAAGGTCTTGTTAATCAAAGGAGACAGGTTTCTGAAGAATGTAATGTTGTGTGGAAACTTCTCCTGGGAGCCGATTTGGGCTGGGCCTTTTGGCTGGAGAGACTGATAACACCTCAGGATCTTGACAGGGCAGGAGAGGGATTATCTAGGCCTGTGAAGTGAGGCCCAGCCACCAAGGGGAAGAAGCTTTCACAGAGCTCCTGGGACTTCTTCTTGATCCATTTGGGCCAACCAAGGACTGGATCTCTTGTGCAATCTGGGTGTGTGTTTCCTCCCTTCTACAGAACTCCAGAGGGAGGGGTCCTGCAGAGGTGGAGGGCTTCCCAGAGCCTGCGATCAATCAATCCTTTCCTTTTGGCTCCACTGTGCCGGGCACCGATCTGAGTTTCAAGCTCTTTGCTACAAAACCAGCCATTTAAATAATGCTCTCCGCACTTTTTTTTTTTTTTTTTTTTTTTTTTTTTTTGACAGAGGGCGGGGTACATCATAAAAATAAAGACTCTTGTTTGGGAAGAGCTGGCTGTGGGTGTCTGTTTTCAGCTTCTGACCTCTGGAGCGCCTCATGGGCCTTGTTTACTGTTGGATCCCTGGAGCAGGGCTGGCTGAAACCCTGCACCCCAGGCGGCTGATGTTTCTCCCCCAAAAAGAAGCTCCTCGTAGTAACCGTTGTCAGGTAGACTCCTTTTATCAACAAAGAAAGCTTCCCACCTAGTTCTCAGTAGTGTCCCTGCCCGTCGAGATAACCAGGGTGCTGTCTGCAGAATGCAACTCACACCACTTGGCATTCACCAAAGGCCTCATGCAGAGCCCTCTGCACAACCAACACCCGGCTCCTGTTGAGTAATAAATATGAAATAAATAAATGAAGAGCTTTCCAAATGGCTAATACATGACCACTTCAACTTAGCTGTTCTGCTGTTTTCTACATTGTGAAAAATTTCAAACAACTACAAGGGTAGAGAGAATAGTACATGAAACCCTGCGGGGTCATCCATTACCCAACCTCAAAACTCATGGCCGAGGTTGTTTCATTGACACCCCCACCCACAATCCCCCACCTGGATTTTTATTATTTTTTTTCAGGGTTTTTCATCTTTTTATTTTATTTTGTAAAGATTTTTTTTAATTGAGGTATAACTGACATCTAACATTATGTTAGTTTCAGGTGTACAATATAATGATTTGGCAGTTGTATAACCCAACTGGATATTTTATTAATTGATTGATTGACTGACAGAGGAAGAGTGTGAGGTGTGGAGGGGTAGAGGGAGAGGGAGAGAAAGAGAGAGAAAATCTTAAATAGGCTCCATGTTCAGTGCAGGGCTTGATCCCATGATCCTGGGACCATGACCTGATCCAAAATCAAGAGTCCGATGCTTAACTGACTGAGCGACCCAGGCACCCCCAACTGGATTTTTAAAAAGTAAATCACATCATCTTAAAAATATTTCATTGTGTATCTTTAAAAGGTAAAGACTCAAAAAAAAGAGTCATGCCATGATTACACCTAAAAAATGTACACTTCCTTAAGGTCATCAAATATCTAAATCACTGTTCAACTTATTCCCAATCTTCTCTATTTTATTTTTACCTCTTCATTTTGCTTCATTCAAAAACCAAATGAGATTAGCTTTTTGCTAAATGCATCCTAAGTTTCTAGTTACCTTATACTGTATTTTGGAAGGCAGACAACCAGAAAATTGTTCATAGTAGCAGATTCATATTTATTAAATCTCACTTTCCAACCAAAAATGTTTTTCAAGATTTTTCACTTTATATCTCCTCCTTTGTCACTTCCCTGAAACTCTAAGACTTCCCTGGAAGAAGAAACTTATTTCTTCCAATTTTTGCACATTATTAGAGATTTTTTCTAAACATAGGCCTAGAAAAAATACATACACGAAAACACAAAGCGATCTTTAAGTGAATGTTTAGTTGATAATTATGAGTTGCTGAATATTTTCAAGAGTATCTGAAAATTCTGGCAACCTTTAGCAGTTTTGACTTGTTAGGCCAAATCTTTTAGGAAAAAAAAGTTCTTCCCTTCAGAAATCATAAAAACTCCTTGGAACATCTCAGAAGTAGAAACCAGAGTCTCTCTTTAAGAAATAATTGGCAAAACCTCTTGCTGAACATTAAAATATTACCTGGTACAATTTAACTCGCAGAGGTCATTGATTGTGGACCTCTCACCAGTGAGTTCCCAATTCTCCTCAAGTTAAAAATGAATATATTTTCTGGACATGCCTACAACTCTTCCTTTGAAGGTGGATAAGTGTGTGTGTGTGTGTGTGTGTGTGTGTGTTCACCTATACCCTCTTATAGAATGTGATTTATGGATTTCTTGCCCATTTACTACTAGTAAATCATCAAGAGTTTTATGTCCCAGGCAGTCAGCAGTTGGTTATAAAATCAACAGCGAGCCGTACTAAATAAACCGTTACTGGATTGCTCTTAAGAACTGATGACAAATCAGAAAGTGAAGACAACTCCATGGGAATGATTCTCACCTGCCTTTGGGATACCACAAAGGTCTCAGATAGGGGAATTTTATTTGCCTTGAGCTTTTAAGAAGATTAATAACCAGATGAACTGGGAAGGAAATCAGTTTTCTGGGTTCCAGAAGTTTTCTTCGGGAACAAAGAATTTGTCCTCCAGCACAAAATCTACACGTGTGTAAATCATACACACAAATATGTCTACACACAACGGGCTGAAAGTGAAGCTTGTGTAAGAAGTCAGAGATTTTCCACTTTGAATCTTCCAATTTATTAGTTTCAAAAAATAAAATTTTAAAAGATGGAATGTGTGTATGTGTACAGTTTTTAAAAAAATTTTTTTTTAATTTATTTATTTTTGGGACAGAGAGAGACAGAGCATGAACGGGGGAGGGTCAGAGAAAGAGGGAGACACAGAATCTGAAACGGGCTCCAGGCTCTGAGCCGTCAGCACAGAGCCCGACGTGGGGCTCGAACTCACGGACCGTGAGATCATGACCTGAGGTGAAGTCGGCCGCTTAACCGACTGAGCCACCCAGGCGCCCCTACAGTTTTTAAAATAGATTTAATATGTCTTAATGAATACATAAGGACTGGTAATAATCGTTTCTGGAGCAGAGGATGGGAAGGTCATTTTTCACTTTAGTCCATGCTAATCAATGGATTTTTAAAAAATGTTTATTTATTTTGAGAGAGAGAGAGAGAGAGAGAGAGAGAGCATGAGCAGGGGAGGGGCAGAGAGAGAGAGAGAGGGAGACACAGAATCTGAAGCAGATTCCAGGCTCTGAGCTGTCAGCACAGAACCCACGAGCCGCGAGATCATGACCTGAGCCAAAGTTGGACGCTCAACCGACAAAGCCACTCAGGTGCCCCTAATGGATTTTTTTTTTTACCATGCTCATTTACTATCTGTTCACAAAATCATTTTTAGAAAGAGGAAGAAGAGGGGCGCCTGGGTGGCGCAGTCAGTTAAGCGTCCGACTTCAGCCAGGTCACGATCTCGCGGTCCGTGAGTTCGAGCCCCGCGTCGGGCTCTGGGCTGATGGCTCAGAGCCTGGAGCCTGTTTCCGATTCTGTGTCTCCCTCTCTCTCTGCCCCTCCCCCGTTCATGCTCTGTCTCTCTCTGTCCCAAAAATAAATAAACATTGAAAAAAAAAAAAAAGGAAGAAGAGAAGGAAATGATCTTTCCCCATGTACTTTTACTGTTAACAGCATCTTCTTGAGTCCTAGAGTAAATAATTTTCATTGCCACCGCTGCTTATATATGCAACAGATATACACACAAGGCACATAGATGCAAATGTGGTATGTTTATACTGTGATATGAATAACACTTTTACATGGACATACACACATAAGGTCTCGGGAGAGAGAACAGAGTGTTCCATTGTCTGTCACTCACCCTGTGTGGGAAAGATTTTTCACACATATATGTTGTTGCTAAAGTCCTCTGCTGGCTAATGTTCAATGTTAGGTAAACAGTGACCAATGTCAATGGAACAACGGCACACAGAGAGTCATGAGTCAGATTCCACAGGTTCTTTCTTTGATAGTTTTCTCAACCCAGCCTCTGCCTCCACACCTTGAAAAACTGCTCACCACAGCAGCAATTCACGTACCTTGGGACCTTTGGGGATGAAACTGAGAGTAACTCTAGCTACCCAATTTCCTCATCAGAAGGAGCTGTAGGATTAACTGTGCCCCCCTTCCTACTCTTTCCCACTCCGGATGGGTCCGTGCAAGGACATCAGCGCCTGCAGCAGCCACAGGCCCTTTCCCTCCTGGTCCTTCCTGCATTCCAGCTGAGGCTTTTCCTTCTGGGCCTCTGGGGCTGGTCTGATCGCCCCGTCAGCCAGGAAGGACTCCCTGATCCCTCGACAGTCTGAACAGGAGCCACGAAAACATGCTTGGAATTTTTCAGAAGGCCAAGAAACTGCAAAGGGAAAACAAAAATCTCTGTCTATAAAGCTCCAAAGAGAACAGGTTTAGACTAGAGCGTGTCTCTGCCTCATTTGGCCCCTCAGAGGTCACTGGGGGCTCACCTTCAGGGGTCACCTTTCTGGTCCCTGTGCTTAAGTGACACCCTGGCTGACCTCCCAGCTTACTCTGTGGTTCTCAAAGGCCCGTGGCAGGAGGCACCATGGCTACTTAGACTTGTGTACCTGGCGGATATTCTTTCAAAACTGGACAAAGTCAGTTTGTCACTTCAAGGGAAATAACTGACAGCATTTAGTGCTAATGATAATATTGAACCTTTCAAGCGAAAATTAGAATTTCTGAAAATTTTATTTGTCATCACGAGTTCGACAACTTCCCTAAAACTGTACTTTATTTTTGAGATCAAAGTGGTATTTAAAAATGTCATTTTAAGGGCACCTGGGTGGCTCAGTCTGTTAAGCGTCCAACTCTTGGTTTCCGCTCAGGTCATGATCTCACAGTTCCTGAGTTCAAGCCCCACGTCGGGCTCTGCACTGACAGGGTGGAGTCTGCTTAGGATTCTCTCTCTCCCTCTCTCTCTCTCTCTCTCTCTCTCTCTCTCTCTGCCCCTCCCTGACCTACCTCTCTCTCTCTCTCAAAAAATAAACATAAAAGAATATTTAAAAATGTGATTTTAAACTCTATTATATAATGAAATGTTAACATTTGAAAGGTCGGCATAACTCAGTGAATGAATATTTTCCACATGAGCACTACATGATATTACAAAATCATGTGCCTGTAAAAAATACATTCAACACACTAGATAGACCAATGGCTTTTCATGGATAGACTGCAAAATAATCATGGATATGATTTCAGATTCCATATTGCAATTAGCCTTTAAGAAACGGCCATGTGAGGGGCACCTGGGTGGCGCAGTCGGTTAAGCGTCCGACTTCAGCCAGGTCACGATCTCGTGCTCCGTGAGTTCGAGCCCCGCGTCGGGCTCTGGGCTGATGGCTCAGAGCCTGGACCCTGTTTCTGATTCTGTGTCTCCCTCTCTCTGTGCCCCTCCCCCGTTCATGCTCTGTCTCTCTCTGTCCCAAAAATAAATAAATGTTGAAAAAAAAATTAAAAAAAAAAAAGAAACGGCCATGTGAGTTTTGGTGTCGTGTCAAAGAATAACATCTACAATTATCTGAAAAGCTTTAGAAATATTTCTATATTTCCAACTTACACATCTGTGTGAAACCAGATTCTCTTCATATAATTCAACCCAAACAGCACATTGCAACAGATTCAATGCAGAAATAGATACAAGAATCTGGCTGTCTTCTGTTCAGTTGGATACTTTTATAAAAATTCGCAAAATTGAAAAGAAATACCATTCTTCTCACCTTTCTTTTCCACTTTGGAAAAAATATGTTATTTAACACATAAAGGGTATATAATTATAATTTTTATTTATTTTAATTTTAAAATTAATTAAAGTAAAAATTAAACTAATTTTTAATTTATTTTTAATTTTTTAAAAAGTTTATTTATGTGTTTATTTATTTATTTAAGTAATCTCTACACCCCACGTGGGGCTTGAACTCATGGTCCCAAGATTGAGTCACACGCCCTTCTAACTGAGCCAGGCAGGTGCCCCTGTAATTTTTATCTTTATGTTTTAAGTTTTTTGAAGACCCTGGAGCGCTTTTAAATTTTTTCTAGCTTTATTGAGGTATAATTCACAAGTAAAATGATAAGATTTTAAAGTGTACAATGTGATGATTTGATATACAATATACTAATATATTAATATATTTGATATAAAATATACTAATTTTATAATGAATAAACAATATTTAATTTTCTTATTTTAATTTCTAATATGGTAAATACTAATATATATCACATAATCAAAAATTCTTTGGGTTCCTCCGTATATTTTAAGGGTATAAAAGGTTTTCAAGAGCCTAAGTGTTGAGAACAGCTGGCCTACACTACAGGGGTAGAAAAGAAGGACTGTTCACGTGTCTTCCTAAAACACTACATTTCCCAGCCTCCTTTGCAGCTAAGTATGAGCATATGGTTAAGTTCTGGCTAACTGGATGTAAGCAGAAGTTTTGGGATAGGACTTCCAGAAAGACTATGTGGAAAATACACAGCTAGGGGAATTCCTTTTCTGACTTCCTGCTTTTTACTCATTCTGAAAGACTACAACTTACATGTGATCACAGAAGATCTAGCAGCCAGCTTGGACCATGAGGTGACCCTGAGAAAAGAAGCTACTTATTATAAAGATGGAGGAGAGGGGCGCCTGGGTGGCTCAGTCGGTTGAGCGTCCGACTTCGGCTCAGGCCAACGATCTCACGGTTTGTGAGTTCGAGCCCTGCGTTGGGCTCCGTGCTGACAGCTCAGAGCCTGGAGCCTGCTTTGGGTTCTGTGTCTCCCCCTCCCACTGCCCCTCTCCTACTCATGCTGTCTCTCTCTGTCTCTTGATAATAAATAAATGTTAAAAAAAAAAAAAACAAAAAACAAAAAAAGAGGAGAAAGATAGAAAAAAAAGTTGGTCTTTAGTGACTGTTACGATGCTGCCTGATTGTCTACTCTAGATTTCTTTAAAATGAAAGAGAAATAAAGTTTTAAATCTTGTTTAAGCCACTATTATTTTGACTTTACGGTTACATGTAGGGAAACCTAATTGGTTCCTTTAAGTGTGACAATGTGCTAAGATTAGCCACAAAGGACCCAGCTTTACATGGATTCTATAACTATTTCTCATGTATTTTTAAGATTGGGTTACATCCGCATGACAACCATTGTATTAAGGTAACATTAGTCATGGTTAGCATTGTAGGCTCTCAGAAATTCATTCAACCCTTTAAGCAACAAACATTTGGAGGCTCATCGTATTGGCATGCAGTGAGCCAGGCACTGGGTGTACATGCCTTCAGAGCTCTTGTGGTCCAGGGACGGAGCCACCACCCTCCAGGAACTGGTACTGGGTCCCATGTTAAGATAAGTTAAGACTATTCTCAGTATGAAGAGAGAAGCAGACAGCTTGTCACTTAATTGGTGTTTCTGGGGCAGGACTTAAAATTCTCATGAGTAAATTTCATTGTCACCCACACTCATTGAACCAGAATGGCCCAAATAAACAAAGAGGCTTCCTTCTCCCCTGTCCTTAATTTTGGTGGGTTGACAAATCTCATTTCCAAGATTAGCCATGTCCGTTATTGAGTGCTCCCTCATGCTACAAGGTCGATATAGTAAGTGGCTTGATTTGAAATACCGTTGTAGAAGGCCAACAAAGGTGGCCAAGGAACCACCTGTTACTAAACTCTTCTAAGCAAAGGTAACTTTTTGTGGAACCTCAAAGCAGTCTCTTCCCTCCAGTTGTACAAAGTCTATTACCATTTACTGGGAGCATTATAGATGGGGACTGGGTAAAGAAGAGATATACACAAGCCTTACTCATGAAGGCTGGAAGATTCCAGAGGAGACAGCATCTTCATGGTTACCAAAATTCTTCCAGGCTCCTTGGATTTGGGGTGGATTCAGCCCAGACCTGACCATTGCACACCCTGCTGAGTATTAAACACGATGATACTATTGATTAAAAACAACAAAGTCCGCAGACTTGTAATTAGTAAGTCATGCTACCCTGATGGGGAAAGCAGGGAGGAGTAAAAGCCTAGGTTGAACTAGAACTCTAGCTCTGCCACTTACTAGCTAGGTGACTTTAGGCAAGTTGCTTAACCTCGCTGAGCGTGAGAGAACACGTTTAGGCACGTGTTCTCAGACAATGCTGTTCATTCTAGGAGGTGGACAAACAGACCAAAATGTGCTAACATAGCTGGAGAAATGACTTTTCTATTAGTTTTTCCCTGCCATAATCTATCACTTTAGAATTAGGTGTGTTTTCATATAACTAAATCCTCCAAATGACATTACTTTAAACAAGGTAAGTTTATTTCTCTCCTCCATGTGAAAAGCCCAAAGGTAGGTAGTATAGGGCAGATCCCTATCATCAGTGTCCCAGACTCCTATCTTTCTGTCATCTTTAGTCACCAGCCAGCTTTCCTCTTCAGTCATCCCATAGTCCAAGATGGCTGCTGAAGCATGGCATTATGTCTACATCCTAGAAGGTGGAAGGAAGTAGACAAAGACGAGAAAGGGGGGGGGGCGGCACCTGGGGGGCTGAGTCAGTTGCGTGTCTGACTTCAGCTCAGGTCATGATCTCACTGCTAGTGAGTCTGAGCCCCACGTCGGGCTCTGTGCTGACGACTCAGAGCCTGGAGCCTGTTTCAGATTCTGTCTCTCCCTCTCTCTCTGCCCCTCCCCTGCTTGCGCTCTGTCTCTCTCTCTCAAATATAAAACACAACATAAAAAAAAAAATTGAAGAAAAGAAAAAAGGGCATACCTCACACCTGATTCGATTCTCTTAAAGCCTTCACCTCATTGACCAGAATGTGGTCCTGTGGCTTCGCCAAGCTGTAAAGGAATCCTGGGAAACACAGCTGTTCACTGTTACTGTTGTTCTATTACAAGGGGGAAACTTGTAGAATGGATACTGGGCAAGCAACTGCAGCCTCTTCCATACTTGGTTCTCTCTCTCTCTCGCTCACTCGCTTCGGTTTAGACTCAACTATCTGCTTAAGAATTTGGAACGTTTCAGAAAATGTTTGTTTTGAATCCCTCTGCTGAACCCAAAATATTAACTTTGAAATGCCAAGTATAAATACACATGCCAGAAGCAAGTTTCGGCCAAAGAAGCTTGACTTATAATTTCAGAACGACAGATGCACTCATCAGCAGGGAAGCATCAATGAGTTACAGAGCATCTAAGTTGTACAACAGGGAAGCTTTGAACCACAACACCAAGGACTTGCTGTGTCACATATTTGTCTCATTTCTTTCAGTTTTTGTGGGATTTTCAGTGTAACCCATCCTCACATTTGAAGGACATTAGTTGTTATGGAAACAGGGACATTAAATTCACATGGCAGGATTTAATGGTATTGACATAATCAAAACAAAGTGCGTTCATTCCAGAAGCTAGGATTTAAGGACTTGAGTTCTTCGGAGTTTAACTTGCTCCCTGAGTTTGTGGTGGGGAGGGAGAGGGGAGAGTGTAGGAAGCCAGACACCTTTGGGAGCTGCCATAACTTCTTTGGGGCATTAGAGCTATATTTAGTGCAATTAAGTTGCTAATTCAGTAAAAATGACTACAGTTTCCTTGTGGCCCCAGAGAATAAAATGCAGCTGCTAACGGTGGCTGATTTATAACCTAGGCACCGGGGGAAATAAGCCAGATTCTTCCGAGGGCCTAAATCACTCAGCCAGGCGATCAAAACAGCATGCTTGCCCTGGGCAGAGCACCAGAGTTGTGCAGCCTCCAAAACTGGGCTTGACAAACTCCCTGTTTTCAGCAGGATTAGACCCCTGCCTCTCCCTCATCCCTCAGAAGGATGCAAGAAGTATAAGAGAGCCTTCAAAGACTCAGAGGTCGGTACTTATGCTCTCCTCAGCCTCAATCACAACCCAAGGGAAACTGGGACTCAAAAGGCAGAAAAGTATGTATTTCGTCTGTGATCTCCCCTACTAGCAAGTTAAGGTCATTGAAGATGGCATATGTGTGTGGGCAGGGCCGATTTGAAGGGCTAGCCGATTGTATACCGCACACCCCCCGGTGGACGCCATTCACAGCATAGTCTAAGTCAGTGGTTCTCAAACGTGGCTGCATATTAGAGCCACCTGAACAGTTTGAAAAATTCCAAAGCCCAGGCTGCATCTCAGACCAACTAAAAATCAGACACTAGAGGAGGGACCAAGATGCCAATAATGTTTAAAGCCTCCCAGGTGACTCCAATGTGCCACCACGTTTAAGAACCAATGGTCTGACTCACGTAGACTTTGATGCGAATGGTGTCCCCTGCAGCTATACTGGGGACAGTTTGCACAGACTCACATCACAGCCCTGGGCAGGGGTGTGACAGCCTCTACACAGAGGCTTTTCACTTATGTTGTCTGCTGAGAATTTTTTTCCCTTCTTGTTTTCTTCTTCGAGTTTATGATTCCTACGGAAAGATTTAGAAGATGGACTTTGCAAGGGAGATCGGCGCTTGTGATGAAGCCTCATCCTCGCCAGACTTCTCCCTCGAGCTGGGGCCTCAAATCAGGTGGCCCCGCTGACCCCTCCCCGCCACCAAAAGGCCCCATGTTTTGCACATGGGAAACAGTCAGTGGTCCTTAGTAGAACATGGGCATAGGTGAATAATGCAGGGGCAAACCATGCTAGGAGAAGAAAGTTCTGGGTGCTGAGAGGGAGACAATGACCAGCAGAAGGGAGTGCTAAATAGCTATAAATCTGGCTGAGAGCCTCCCCTCAGCCTTGTCAAAGGCAGTGAGTCGTAGGGGCCTGCTACACTGTCCTGGTGAGCCAGCAGGGAATCCAGGACCTCAGGGGGCCCTTGCACTCACCTGCAGTCACCAGGTCTCTGGACCACACGCAGTAGAGCAGAGCAGCCAAGGGCAGACTCCTGGAGTCACAGGATTTGGCCCCTTACTGGCCGAGTAACTTTGGGAATGTCTGAGAAAATTGTCATACCTCTGCCCCCTGTATCTGGTGAGTGGAATAGTCTGTGCCTCTTAGTGTGGCCGTGAGGCCCAGCTCAGTGCTTATCATGTGCCCAGAGCCCCTGTAGGAGCTTTGTAAATGAAGGTAATGGTATTTCTGCCCAGGCTTCGGGTCTAAGATTTCATTGCCTTCACCAGGGAAAGTCAGCAGAGGGAACCGGTCACCCTCCAGCTACCCTACCCTACCCCTGATCTGAAGGTGCTCTGTCACCAGGCCGTGGTGTGTGTTTCATGGATCCACTGATAACAAAACACTTCCAGCAGAAGACAGTAAACTCTAAGGTTGTGGTGTGGTCTTTTTCCTTTTTTTAACATTTATTTATCATTGAAAGACAGAAAGGGTCAGCATGAGCAGGGGAGGGGCAGAGGGAGAGGGAGACACAGAATCTGAAGCAGGCTCCAGGCTCTGAGCTGTCGGCACAGAGCCCGACGCGGGGCTCGAACTCACAAACTGTGAGATCATGACCCGAGCCGAGGTCGGATGCTCAACTGACTGAGCCACCCAGGCGCCCCTGGTTTGGTCTTTTTCTTTAAGGATCTGGAATGGTGTTTTTAAAAAGTACGTTCTGGGGGCGCCTGGGTGGCGCAGTCGGTTAAGCGTCCGACTTCAGCCAGGTCACGATCTTGCGGTCCGTGAGTTCAAGCCCCGCGTCGGGCTCTGGGCTGATGGCTCGGAGCCTGGAGCCTGTTTCCGGTTCTGTGTCTCCCCCTCTCTCTGCCCCTCCCCCGTTCATGCTCTGTCTCTCTCTGTCCCAAAAATAAATAAACGTTGAAAAAAAAAAAAAAAAAAAAGTACGTTCTGGAGTCAGAATGGACTCATCTCATTCCATCCTTCTGTTCTGACCCGTGACCCTCTCTCTCTCTCAGTTTCCACATCTATGAGATGGAAACCACCATATTCATACATATGGTTTATGGACAGAACCAAAGGATATAATGTCTGGAACATAACTAGCACCTGATAAAAGCAGCTGATATTTTCCATCAGTCTTATTCGCACCTCTCGTCTCCATGAGCTAGGCTGATGGCTCTCTGGCCCCATGGCTTTCCACAGCAGTTTCTGCCAACCTCGGTCCTGCTTAACTCCAAGTACTCCCAGAGAGCCCCGTTTTCCAGGAGTTCCCACTCCAAAGTGTCCCCCCCGCCCCCGATACAACTTCCTTATGTCAAAAATAGAGTTCTTGCTTCCTAGGGCAATCATTACTCAAGAAACGCTTCCCACATTGGATCACGTACCTCGATGTGCCCCATTAAGTCACCTCTCTTCTTTCCCATTGCTCCTGTAGGTGGACTGTGTCCTGTTTCAGCAGAGGCGACATATTTACTCCAAGACACTTGTGCCATTTAAAATGGACACTTTCTCCCAAGCGCGCCACCCCACGGCCTGCCAGCCTGCTGCATGCCAACACGGGGCTTGGGAGGGGTGCATGCACAAACTGGCTACTCCTAAACCTAAGAATAACTTGCACCCTGTGCGATGAACTATTTTGTGTTTATTCACGGCCTGAGCCCCACCCACATTCAACTTGACATCACTGTTTCCATAGTAAGTAATAATCTTCAAATGGAATACAGCAGGAACTGAAAGCCCCACAAAATGCAGCCAAATGAGACAAACATGTTCCTTAAACAATGGATACAATAGTGTGGTGTGGCCGCAAGCCTATGCATTTATGTTCCAGATGACTTCCATATCTCAACCCCTGGTTCTTCCATTCAACAAGGAATGGGGAGGATTTGCAACTATGCAAATAATACACCACAACCTCACATATCCTATGGGAGCACATTTTTATATAGAGAGACACGACTCACATTAACTGTTAAGACGTATTCACGCAATCCTGCATCTGGAACATGTGTTAATCCTCAACGTTTCAAAGTAAGTATTTGGACTTTAGTTCTTTACAGAATTTAAAATAGACCTTGGAACCTTGCTCTCATTCGTTGTTTGTAGCCCTCACTTAGCGCCCAGGATAGGTTCTTTTCATCGCTGCCTACGTTTTGATGTTTAGGTGTTAAATATAAGCTCTTTAAGGGCAGCGGCCCTGTCCTATAACAGATACCATGATTTCTCAGAACTGAGCACAGAGTCTTACACACAGAGGTAGTTGTTTATGTTTATGGATGGACAGAAAGCATAACACTGCCCAAGAGAAAAGAGAATCCATATGACAGGTAGTATCTGAACACACGTAAGGGCATTTTGTTCCTGGACATTGTAGAAAGACATTAACACATCCTTACCTTCATGCCTCGAAGTGTGGTCCGTGAGTCAGCAATGTGACATCCTAGAGGTTGTTAGAAATGCAGAATCTTGGGGCACCTGGGTGGCTCAGTCGGTTGAGCGTCCGACTTCAGCTCAGGTCACGATCTCACGGTCCGTGAGTTCGAGCCTCGCGTCGGGCTCTGGGCTGATGGCTCAGAGCCTGGAGCCTGCTTCCGATTCTGTGTCTCCATCTCTCTCTGCCCCTCCCCCATTCATGCTCTGTCTCTCTCTGTCTCAAAAATAAATAAAAATGTTAAAAAAAATTAAAAAAAAAAAAGAAATGCAGAATCTTAGGCTTACACCTCCGGTCTATACCACCTTCACATGCATGGTTGAAAGCGGTATTCAGGAGAGAGAGAGAAAAGCCAATGATAACATTTACTGAGTTCAAACAGAGCCTAGGACGGGGGGTGCGGGGCAGGGGGGAAGATAGGGGCTGGGCATTGAGGAGGGCACTTGTTGGGATGAGCAGCGGGTATTGCCGCGATGAATCACGGGCATCTACACCCAAAACCAAGAGCACTCTGTATACACTGTATGTTAGCCAACTTGACAATACATTATATTTAAAAAAAAAAAAAAAAAAGAAGAGCCTAGGAGGTAGGTACTATCATTATTCCATTTCACTAGCTAGTAAGTTGTGGAGATAGAATCAAACCTACAGAGTACATGCCTGTAAGTGCATTGCAACTTACAGTCAGGTGGAGCTTCCTTCATGAGGCATTTGCATACTGATAGGACTTAAGGCAGCCTATATTCTATATGTTACGTGAGTACTACATGCTTATCATAGAACAATTTGAAAATACCGGTAAACAAAAAGAAGTAAAAACCACCCAATAATGGTAGCATAGTTATTATTTTAATAAATACTCTTCCATATATCATTTGTTGAATATTTACGAGTGTCTATATGCATATATGTATATATTCCCTCACTTTTTTAACAAAAAAAGGAATCACAGTATCCATGCTATTTTGTGACTTTCCCTATTTTAAAATATCTTTTGAAGTTTAGATCTCTCCACTTTTCACCGTCTCCTCTTCTCCACACGTGTTTTTAATTCCCACCCACCCTTGAAGGATTAGCTCAGGGCTCACCTCCTCCAAGAAGCCTCCCTTGATCACCCAGACCATGGGTGGCAGTGATGCTTAGCTGACACTGCCAGCCTGGCCACCTCTGCCTGTATGCCTGTGACCCTCATTCCTGGGCCACACCAGCTCAGAACAGGGTTCGAATGATATTCACAGGACATTGGCCCCCACCTCCAGCTTCTGCTGATGGAAATTCGGCAGCCACATCAAGTTTCTGTCTCCAGGTTCCAGGGTGCTCTTGGATGCCTCACACATGTGTCCCATCTGTCCTCTTCTGTGACCCAGCGTGTCTGTCCTCCCCGTGCTGGCTGCTCCCGGCACTAACTTGTCCACTGTGAGCACCTATCCTCTCCCAGCCATAGCTGACAGTCAGCTGCTGGCTGGGTTGGATTAGAATTAACAAATGAAATTGCCAATATTCTCCGGTTTTTGACCTACGTCCGTGGCATTTTCCTGAGATTCACCCAAATACTCCCACTCTTGCATTCCATGTGACCGCTCCTCTGCTGAGCTCTGACGGCTGTTCCCAGTGCCTGGAGTAGACCCACCCGCCTGCCTCATGCTCCTTCATTAGGGCACAAAGCAGAGCAAGCTTTCCTCTGGGCGTCCCTCAAGCTTCCGGTGGGCGAGGTCTTTCACTGAACCTCGCCTTTCTTCCAGGTGACAGGACCTTCTCCTGTAGAGGCTGCCCAAGTGTCTTTGGGGACACCACACCCGAAGACAATCTGAGTTACCTGTACCGGGTAGTACTCAGAACGGCCCCTCTTCACCAACTGCTCACCTATGTGACTGGCTCGGCTTGGGCACCATGGGGGGCTTGGGCACCATGGGGGTGGGCGCCCCACCCCCGTATCCGGTCACTGTCTGGTAAGCGAAGGGTGCCCTGCTTCTTCACTGCTTGGTAGCACCATCTCCCCCATGAAGCTGCTGCCTCCTGGCCTCTCTCATGCTCAAACACCCCACATTTCTCAGGGGTGTCAGCTCGCACCTTTGCTCTGGGGTCCTTGTTGTAATTAGTCTCCTCTCTCTACCAGCCTGCTGGGTGAGCATGCATAGGATCCCACTGGCAGGCTCAGCCAGGCTTTGAGTTCCGGCTCTAACACTTGCTAGCTTGCCTTAGTTTCTTTGGCCGCTCAATGTCTCATTTTTCTTGGCTGCTAAAAGGAGATGATAAGAGTGCCTGGTTCACTGAGTAGTTTTGAGAGTTAAATAGAATCACCCATGAGAGAGGCTTAGAGCAATGCCCAGAACACCGCAAGCCCGTAATAAAACCTGGCATGAAGCCCCTGACAACATCTCCTTCCCCTTAGCACTTCGGTCTGTGCCTGATACCCCCGTGGTGGGTGATTAAAGCTACCTGTAAGGAAACGGAGGCAGCTGTCCTGTGCTAATTATAGAGAAAGCAGACTGCAATGAGAGAGAGTGAGTAAGGGCATGGAGGAGTCTGTGTCAGAGGGGCGCTGCACCCCAGTCTCCTAGCCCCTGGTCATATCCCTCATCTCTGGGGGACATTTCCTCCCAGCATCCACAAACACCCAGGTACTGGCCGGGTGCTTCTGGAAACCTCAGGCTAGAGCTGTGCAAATTTCAGAACCTTGGAAAAAAGTGTCCTCACTCCATAAAGCAGCCATTTAAGTCCCAAGAACCTGGGGGCCAACTGGAAGACATGATAAACGTCAGGATCTGATGGCTTCAAAAGCACATTATTCAGCTCCAAATATATACAAAGAGTCCAGATTGATGTACAGCTTCTGAAGATCTGTGCAAATTTCAGGCCGAAAAACAAGAGGGGGCTGTGCAGAGAGAAATACTCCAAACTGTCAGCACTAGGCAAGCGCTCGTTCCGGGGACCAGGCTGGGACTCTTGACACACACATGTGTCTTTCGAGCCTGCTCCACTGGAACCCGCTGACAAAACGCCCCCCCCCACACCCCCAGCAGCTTTGCTTTCATCTTGGCTACCCCTTCTATGCACCACCATGGCTTTCATGTATAGCGTCATAATAATACATATTAAGTTTATATTTAGCCCTACTTTCGCGGGAGAGACGAACGTAACCAACTCCTTTGGTGAATGAGCATTATAGAAACACAACAGCATGAATAGGCATGAGGGGGTCATGATGCCTGTGGACGTACGGTGGGTTTGCCTGGTGGTGAGCATTCTCAATAAGTTCCCCAGCCCTCGGCGAGGAGTGCTCCTAAAGATGCAAGACTTTTGAAGCGTCTGCCATGTGGGGATGCAGCAGCCATGCATTTTCACAGGACCAGCTATACAATCGGCATGTGAGTGCAAAATGAAACTGGGGCTCCTCGTCCAAAACGTATTAAGAGTTTCAAGATGGTGACAGCAGGGCACTGAAGTGCGGGGGGCTCTTTTAAGTATGAGGTCCTGGGTGACTGGACAGGTCACAGAGCCATATCATTAGCCCTGCATTTCAGGCCACCGTATCGAATTCAGGGAATGTCACATTCCCCTATTTCTCCAAAATGAAATTTAGCAGCCAAAGAAATTAGGGTGCTCCCTTCCCCTATCCTGGGAGCCTACAAGAAACGTGGGCTTATATGGCACTACCCAATGGCAGGGGTAGGAAGGGAGACTGTGTCCTTGGGCCCTGGTGGTATCCCTCTTTACCACTGCTCCTCTGGCTACATGAAGCTACAGCTGATCCCAGTCCCTCACCATCTGTCTTCTGGGCCCTCCCGGCAACTCAGAGAGGACCTCAGAGCCCTCCTCCTCCCTTACCACAGACCTGGCATCCACTAGCCACCCAATCTCTGCCTCCCCATGTTCCTCGACCATCCCACCCCTTGCAAGCCTGGGAGAAGTTAGAACCCTTTCTCCAGATCTGGCTGCTCCCATCTAGTCAAGGCATGGCTCTTCACCCTCCCTTCTGAGATGTTTCCAGATTAATGCCCCTCCGAAGGCCTGCTGCCCCTCCGCCTGAGGTGGGAAAGGGGAAAACAGACGCTTACCGCATTGAGGCAAGTTTCGAATATTCTCACCCCTGTTGGCTTCACCAAGGTTGTGGTGAGATGACGGCCTCCCATCTTCTGGGTCTTCAAGTGCCTTTCACCTTTTGCACCTGTGGAGAACTGCGGAGCCCCGTGGGAGATGGAGAGGGGTAGGTGGGTGGAGTAAATGCAGTTGACTAAGGGGGAGACCTTACTGAATTCCAACTCCACTGCTTCCGTTGCTATGACCTTAATTTCCCCATCCGTGGAATGCGTGACAGGCCCGTCACTGCCCGGGATGGTAGGGATGGGGAAATCAGACGCAGCACATACCCAGCCCTTGGCCATGTTTAGCTCTCTCTCTCCTCTCTTCCCTTTCTCTCATCTGCTAACCCCAAAGCAACTCCAAGCCAGAGGAGATCAAGGAGTTTTACAGATTTGGAAAACTGTCTCAAGATGTTCGTAACAGACCGTTGAGTGAAAAGGCAGGCGATCAACATCCCGCCTGATTTCATTTCTGTAATGTTGTGCACATATCCATTTGAACCAGAAATATTTGGAAGCATATTCACCAAAATGTTAATAGTGGTCTTCTTTGGGGGCTTGGATTTCAGGTGATCATTACCTTGTCCTTTATACCTTTACAAATCGTCTTAATTTTTTGCAATGAATATGTCTTTTTATTTTGTTTATTTAGCTTTTTTGAGAGAGGGCGTGCACGTGTGCTCGCCAGGGAAGGTAAGAGGGAGGGAAAGAGAGAATCTTAATCAGGTTCCATGCTGTCAGCACAGAGCCCGACGCGGGGCTCAGTGTCACAACCATGAGATCACGACCTGAGTGAAGATCAAGAGTCGGAGGCTTAAACCAACTGAGCTACCCAGGCGCTGAAAGAATATGTCTTAAAAAACAAAAAACAAAAAAAACATACAAAAAAAAACCTTGAAAATGTTGTAAAACGCAATTATCTAGGATGAGAGTGGTTAGTTTAGAAAATTTCTAAAGGTGAATGCATGACACTGTTTGAGGACACAGGGCAAAGATACGAGCATACGATGCAAGCTCTCTGGGCGCCTGGGTGGCTCAGTCAGGTAAACGTTCGACTCTTGATTTCTGCTCAGGTCACGATCTCATGGTTTGTGAGATGGAACCCCGTGTAGGGCCCCTCACTGACAGCACGCAGTCTGCCTGGGCTTCTCTCTCTCCCTCTCTCTCTGGCTCTTCCCCATTCATGTGTGCTCCCTCTCTCTCTCTTTCTCTCTAAAAATAAAGAAATAAACTTCATTTTTTTTTTAATTAAAAAAAAATAGAATTAAAAAAATGTAAGCTCTAAAAATAGCTGCTCTCATCACAAACCGGTCCACCCTCTTTCAGATTCATTTGGCAAGTATCAAGCAACACTGAATATGGATATTCACTCTGACTCAGTAACTCCACTTCTTGCTATATTCTTGGAAGAAACTCGGAGGCAGGAGCACAAAGACATTATGTGTAAAGGGATGTCAACCACAGCATTGTAAACAACAGGGAAGAACTAGAAACAATGCAAACATCCATTGTCTTGCTCCCTTTTGGCTGCTATACCGAAATGACCTTAGACTTGGTGGCTTATAAACAGCAAACATTTGTTTCCCCCAGTCTGGAGGCCAGGAAGTCCGAGATCATGGCACCAGCAGATTCAGTATCTGGTGAGAGAAGACATTTCACAGTTTGTGGGCTATAACTAGTCACATGTCCCTGCAAGGGGTGCTTTTAAATTAGAATACAGCTAAATGTATCTTTATGTTGCAATTGTTCTTTAAAAGTAGTCATGTGTGGCTTTGTCTAAACATGGGAAATCAGATTCCCAACATGTTTTCAATCATTTTTTTTTAATGGGTTAAAGAATCTTGTAACGATTTCTGGGTGTGTTTAGTAAGCTCCTCGTTATGCAAAGACATCGCATTCAGAAGCAGGAAGCCACTTTATTTGTCTAAGAAATCATTTCACTATCCCAGACAGTGGCAACGTGCATTTCTGAAACCCATGGTTCTTTGCACAGAACTGAACCACTGTGGGAAATAGCTATCTGATTCCACACTTCCTTCTACTTTCTTGTAAGCTTTAGTTCACTGTTAATTCCTGATACTACCCAAGAGTAAATGTCCATCTCAACCTGCACGTTTCCCTATTTCTGCCTCCACCTAACCTTACAGATTCACTCTTGACTTTGTTTTTTATTATTAATTTTCCTATGTCCACTTGTCATTAAAACGTTCTGCAGATACCTGCAAGGCATCTTGCCCTGGAGTTGCTGAAATCCCTTGTCTATTTAAAGAACCCGAATCTCACGTTATGGTGTCAGGTTCTGGGCAGAGCAAACAGAGGGACCCCCCAAGCCGGAAAGCAGGGCTCCCCAGAATCGGCACACCCCTCAGGGAACACAGTGTCAGGCCAGCAGGGAACCCCGCTTGCAGAATTTGTCTTTTAAGGAACTATCAGGACATTCCTACTGGGAGGAAGCACATGTGAGATCATCTATGGGGTGAGCCTCCCTGCCTCCTGCCAGAACTTCACACCGCAGACCCTGTGAATCCTGCTTCTGTCTGTGGAGCCACCATTGCCCAGTCACTCGCAGGCAAAACCAGAGCTCCTCTCTGCCTCCTCTTTGTCCTCCAGGCCGCTGCGGAAGATGATCCTGCCTTCTTGGAATCTGCCCTTCCCTGGCCCTTGTCCAGGCCCTTCTCCTTGCATCTGCCTCTCTGCACCTGTTTCTTGGCTAGTCTCCCAGCCTCCAGTTTCTCCCACACCCAGAGTCCTCTGCCCTCTGCCCTACTGGGACTCCACCTTACTTCCCTTAAAACTGCGGCGGCGCCCCCTACAGGACAAAGGAGGAAACTCAGCGGGGCTGCTCCAATGGGATCCACACGTACCTATTCGCCTCACTTTTTCCTGCAGATTTTCAAGCACACTGTGAAAGGGTCTGTCACTGGGCAGGAATGCCTTTGGCTCAAACTTCACCTTTACAAAGAGCCTCAAATTTAGACTTCTGACGTAATCTGCAAATGGTGCTACGCGCAGAGTCTCAGAGATAAACGTACAGAGGTTCCCATGCAACTTTATCTGAGGTCCTGTTCCTGGGCCACATTATCTGTGGGGAACTGTAAGTTAACATAGTTTAAGTAAAGTATGTAATTATTCTGTAATTATATTTTTTTCTGTAACTGTAAAGCATAATAATCAGGCATTACGTTTTGTGTTTAAAGGACTTAATTGTTCAGTGTAACATATTTTAAAATGATTACAAGAGCTATCACTCTGTTAAGCACTTCTTTCTCTTATCCTTTTCTTTCTTCCTTCCTGTTTAGGGGTGGGGAGGGAAATTCATCTTTTAGAAAGCAGAATCTTTTTTTTTTTTTTAACTTTTTAAATTTATTTTTGAGACAGAGAGAGACAGATCATGAACGGGGGAGGGGCACAGAGAGAGGGAGACACAGAATCCAAAACAGGCTCCAGGCTCCGAGCCGTCAGCCCAGAGCCCGATGCGGGGCTCGAACTCACGGACCGTGAGATCATGACCTGAGCCAAAGTGGGACGCTTAACCGACTGAGCCACCCAGGAGCCCCTCTTTTTTTTTTTTTTTTTTTTTTAAAGGCCTGGTTTTCCTGGTCTCTGCCTTGGGTGCGTCTCTCTCCGCGGCCCCCCCCCCCCCAAAGCATGACTAAGCTCCCCCTGCCTAGAATTCTCTCCTCCCTGCTGAGCTCAGGCCAGGCTCCTCCAAGGCTCAGCCCTCGCCTCCCCACCCTTGGCGCTCCCACAGTCCACAGCCTCACCTCGCTGAACTGCAGCACGGCCTGGACCCTTGTGTGGGCCTGCCATAAACTACCTTGAACTCATATCTTTCTTCCTACGCAGTCATGTCTTTCCAACTAAACTGGAAGTGGGACCTGTTTCCATCCTCACTTCTTGTATCCCCAGCTTCCCTCCTTGTGCCCTGAGGTCCCATAAATCCCACAGTGGCTTGTAAGCCTTTACTCAGGCTTTTGAGGACCCAGCTCATCATGCCTGTTTGTGGACTCCCCTTAGGGGAATGTCCTTTAGGGTGGATATTCTCTTTTTAAAAAAAATGTTTACTTATTTATTGTGAGAGAGAGAGAGAGCAAGCAGAGGAGGGTCAAAAAGAGGGAGAGAGAAAGAGAGAGAGAGAGAGAGAGAGAGAGAGAATCCCAAGCAGGCTCTGAGCTTGATCAGAGCTCACCCAGGGCTTGATCTCATGACCATGAGGTCATGACCTGAGCCGACATCAAGAGTTGGACGCTTACCTGACTGAGCCACCAGGACGGACATTCTTAACCACAGGTCCTTGGATAGGCTTCAGGGGGCTCCATGAACCCTCCAAAATTGGGCAAAATCTTCTATGCATGTGCAGTTTTGTTTTATGGTGTGAGGTTTATACTTTCATCAAAGTCACAAAGGGCCTATGACCTAAAACTCGTGATGAACTCCTGCCCGGAGGTGCTCTGGCATACAGCACAGAAAGGAAGGAAAGGACTCAGTCACCTCATCTGCAAAATGGGAATAATGATGGGTGCCTGCATGTGAGGGGTGGTCAGCAAATGGCAATTGTTAGCATTTCTGACCTACTCCCAGAAAGTACTCATAGGAAGGAGTCCCCCACCCCAATGACTTAGGTCAGAGGTTCCCAAACTTGGGTAATCATCAGAATCACCTGGGGAGCTTTAAAAATACATGTTCCTGCCCTCTGTTCCAAACCCAAAGAGAAGAATCCCCAGAGATCTACATCTTTATCAAGTTTCCTCCCTAACGGTTCTGATGATCAACAAGGTCTGGGAGTCATTGCTCCCCCTTGCCCCCCCAGGCTTGTACCCTACACTCCACGAGGCTTTGTCACCCCTGCCTTTACTCATTCTGAGAAGTACATGTGTTTAAGGAAATGGCCAGAGCCTCTGAGGGAACAGCGGGCTGCAAAAAATCCCTCAGAACAAAGAATTAAGTATCTTTATAATTATATCCAGGCCTATATTTAGGCCATGGCTCATATGGCCTCTTGAACTTCAAATAAATACCTATTTTGTTCCTTGTTTAAACAGGTGTAACAATATTGGGGGATACTAGACTTATCCAGGCAGGAAGGCAGCTCCCACAGCTGTCAGAAAGCACTGCCTCACAAGAGGAAAAGCTAATTATACTGTCATAGAGCAAAATAAATGTACAATTTCTACCCCTGAGCTCACTGAACCACTCAGGGCAAACTTTTTTTTCTGGGCTGCTCTCTGGCAGGACCCAGGGCCAGCTGGCTTGGCCCAGGCTCAGATGTTTCAGAAGCGACTGCCGTGGGTGATTCCGGATTGGTGAGGCCTCCCGTCCCCAGAATGCCTAACACTGTCACTTGAACACTGCCCCCCCCACACACACTCAGTCACACACTCTTATCCACACACACACATCCTCTCGTACACTTGCACGCGTTCCTGTACACAAACGTGCAATGTTCTTACGCACACTCGAGTGACATTCACACAAGCTTTCACACACACTCACGCTCATGCACACGCTCATGCACACGCAGAGACACACACACCCCTCTTCTGATGCCAGAATGTACCACCCAACCATGAGAGTCTGATCCTGTGGGCTTCAGACCTCGAGTTCCCTGTCAAAATGGCCGAAACGTTCCTGTTTTTAGCCATTAAAGTCTCATGTCTGGGAACACCCTGTCCCCCAAGGTCCTGGGCAAACTGAGATGGCTAGTCACCATAGAAAGCATCTGCCTGGGAAGAGACCCAATGCACTTTCCCAGCCATGCAGTGTCCTGTGAATAAGGTTCTGCCCGCTCTCCTGACAGGCACACTTGCTCTGACAGCCCCACAGTTATTGACTTGGCAGAGCTGACTCATCCAGACAAGTCCGCACAGCGACAGCAGGTGTCTCCATAGATCAGGTAAAGGATATAATTTTGGGGAAACCTGGGTAGCTCAGTTGGTTAAGCATAGACTCTTGATTTCAGCGCAGGTCATAATCTCACGGTTCATGGGATTGAGCCCTGTGTCCTACTCTGCACTGACAGCGAGGAGCCTGCTTGGGATTCTCTCTCTCTCTCTCTCTCTCTCTCTCTCTCTCTTTCACTCTCCCTCTCTCTGCCTCTCCCCTGCTTACACACATGCATGCTCTCTCTCTCTCTCTCAAAATAAATACAACTTTAAAAAAAGCATATAATCTTGGGAATGCAAGCTGGTGCAGCCACTCTGGAAAACAGTATGGAGGTTCCTCAAAATACTAAAAATAGAACTACCCTAAAACCCAGCAATTGCACTACTAGGTATTTATCCACGGGATATAGGTATGCTGTTTCGAAGGGACACACGCACCCTCATGTTCATAGCAGCACTATCCACAATAGCCAAAGTATGGAAAGAGCCCAAATGTCCATCGATGGATGAATGGATAAAGAGGTGTGGTATATATATATATACAATGGAGTATTACTCAGCCATCAAAAAGAATGAAATCTTGCCATTTGCAACTACGTGGATGGAACTGGAGGGTATTATGCTAAGTGGAATTAGTCAGAGAAAGACAAAAACCATATGACTTCACTCATAAGAGGACTTTAAGAGGCAAAACAGATGAACATAAGGGAAGGGAAACAAAAATAATGTAAAAACAGGGAGGGGGACAAAACAGAAGAGACTCATAACTATGGAGAACAAACTGAGGGTTACTGGAGGGGTTGTGGGAGGAGGGATGGGCTAAATGGGTCAGGGGCACTAAGGAGTCTACTCCTGAAATCATTGTTGCACTATATGCTAACTAATTTGGATGTAAATTTTAAAAAAATAAAAAAATAAAACAAGTTAAAATTTAAAAAAAAGTATATAAGCTGGTGGGATAGGGATCCTACAGTGGTTCTACTGTGCATTAGAATTATCTGGGAGACTTTGAACTGTACCTTGATGCCCAGGTCCCAGCAGACACCATGTGGTTTAACTCCCTGGGATGGGGCCTGGCCCTGACAGATTTCTCTAGCTTCTGAGGGGATTTGACTGCAGCCAGGATTGAGAGTCACTGAGTCCAGGCAAAGTGTACATCAGCCAGGTCATTCCCTGGTGCCTTCCTGACCCTTTGCAAGTGTGTGTGGGGCTTACATAGCTGGCAACATGGCGGAGGTCACGTCAAGAGAGAGGAGCGCTGAATCTCCCCACTCTTGGACTTTGAAATGGACACACTATCTTGTAAACCAATAGACCCAAATTGAGTTTGCACACAAGGAGTGTCCCACTATGCCCCTAGCTGGAGGCTCAACCTGAACCTTATTTGCAAATGAAAGGAGCTTTCCAAACAGCAGTGCCATCTACAATGGCAGAAAAAGGCAGTTGTCCTTCTGTATGAGAGTGAGTATTCCCGTAGATGGAACAGGATGGGGATGAAGAACACCCTGGCTTGTAAGTTCCTCCTTGAGAAGCGGCAAAAAAGGGGTTGGAGAAAATAGCAAGGGTTTTGGAATTAGCTGACGTAGAGCACGTATTCTTTCTCTCCTCCTGTCAGCACTGACGTGTGGCCTTGGGGAAGTTATTTTTTGACTATGCTGAGCCTCAGTTTTACAAAGTGCGTAACAATACCCGGCACAAAATGTTCTTGCGAGTATATCAGTGACCAAGCACTGGACCTGGTTTAGCGTTGGTGGTAAGTTAATGACAAATGACAGCTATTGAAAAAAAAAGGAACGCGGATGCTGTTTTATTCTTTGTGTTGTACCAGTGTTCCCATCAAATCCCCCCAAAAAAGTATTCTATGCACAAGTCACGTAAACAATTAAGTTACTGGATGGAGAGTACTGAGTTCCTCTTGTCACTGTAACAAATTACCACAAACTTAGTGACTTAGAATGACGCAAATTTATTATCTTCTAGTTCTGGAAGTCAGAAGTCTGAAATGGGGTTCACTGGACTAACATCAACACGTGGGCAGGTTGCATTTCTTCTGGAGGCTCTGGAGGAGGATCTATTCCCTTTCCTTTTCCATCTTCTAGAGGCTTCCAGCATTCTCTGGCTCTTGGCCTCTTTCTCCTTCTTCAAAGCCAGCAGTTCTTGGGGCTCCTGGGTGGCTCAGTCAGTTGCGTGTCTGATTCTTGATTTTGGCTCAGGTCATGATCCCAGGGTGTGGGATCAAGTCCGGCGTTGAGCCCCACATTGAGCTCTGCTTGAGATACTCCCTCTTCCTCTCCCTCTGCCCCTCTCCCCTGCTCTCTCTCTCTCTCTCCCCCTCTCTCTCTCTAAAAACAAAAAACAAAAACCCAGCAATTCAGCATCTTTCTCTGACTCTGACTCTCCTGCCTCCCCCTTTCACTTATAAAGACACATGTGATCTCACTGGGCCCAGCCAGATAATCCAGGATAATCTCCCCATCAAGGATCACATCTGCCAAGTCTCTTCTGCTATGCAAGGCAACACATTCACAGGGTGTGTGGATGAGGAAGTGGACATTTTTGGATGACCACTGTTCTGCCTACTCCATGGGGACAGCTTTGTCACTTTTAAGCTTTTTATCTTCTAAAAGTCTTCCTCCAGTCTTTGACACCTGCTCCCACTCACCTGGTAGCAACTGCTGCGGAAAGCTAAAAACTTGTTTGAACCATTAGCATATCCAGAACATTCAGAAATTGCCAGTCAGGAAATTCAACAGTTTTCCTTTGTGCCTGCATGTGAATCTTCTCGATGGTTGTGATTTCCTAGTACATGCCACAGCAGAGGCATAGTCTTCACTTGTAAATTTGTTACTAGCACATTTGAGGGGACTGATCGGTGACACAGTGCCCTGCAGAGATGACCTTGACAAGTCTGAGGACCTCTGACTCCTGACAAGTCTAAGTACTGCCCGTAGGGGCTGCCAGGTTTAAAACTTTACAAGACCGCCCTTCCCCTGGGAGGGGTACCATTGGCAACTCCTCCCATGGGTTTTTTATTCCTGCTCCAGGAAGGAAAGGCCTGAGTGTGCAACAAGCTCTTAGGTTCTTCAAATGAGTCGAGAACTTAAGTCTGGAGTTTGGACAGGAAACTGGAACTCAGTGGGAGGTCTGTGAGGGGGTGGGGGGGTGCTTCCAGGCTTTCAAAACACAAAACAGGTGGCTTTCGGCAGTGCAGGCCCGGCTGGGGAGTGGTGGGGAGGGGAGGGGTGAATACCAAGTCAGCAGGCTTCTGGATGGGTGGGGCTGGGCCTGCAGCCTGGGCTGGCTGCCTGAGAGTAGAGAGTGACAGGTGAGGGCTCTGAGCTTCCCTGCTTGCCGCTCAGGAAAATCCTGGGACTGCCAACAGGCGTGGGGAGGCGCGTCGACTCTGGACCGAGACATACTCAACAGTGGGAGTCCAGCCAAACTGAAGGCCCCCTGAAGGAGAAGACCGGGGAGCAGAGTGGCAGGAGCTCCTTCCTCTGATGAATCAGCAGTGATGTGGGCGACAGGGAATCTGAAGCCATGAGTCCAGCCAGAGGCACCATCAGCCAAGTCTGACAGGCTTTAATTATTTTAGGGTAAGAAATCTGTGCTTTGTAAACACGCCAGATGTCCATGCTTTTGTATATTTTGATTTCTTGTTTGTTTTACTTTTGGTTGTTGTCGATGATGTTGTTTTAGTAAAACTTGAAATAAGAAGAGGGTAACAGAGTCCTTGTCCTTTCCTGGAAAGGCCCAGCTGGAGAATCAAGGAGTCCTTGTGCAGCTGAGGCCCCTGGTGAAGTGACTCATAGGAATGTGACCAATCTCAACTCCAGAAGTGGCTGCTTGTGAATCTCCTGGGAAGTCTTTAATTACCTCTTGAACACATTGTGTGAGTGAGCGAAATGGTGATTTTAGTGGCATGTTAGTCATGGGGACAATAAGAGCAGGCATTGAAATGGACAACTTAGCCACGTCCCATCCAAATCACCCAGAAGGCTGGATGACAGTGCTTCTTTAAGTAGCTTGGCAGATAATGCAAAATGCCTCCTGACTCCCCAAAGGGCCTTAGCTGCCCGTTTTCTCTTTACCCTCTCTAGCCCTTAAACAAACAAAAAAATAAATAGAAGTCTACAGTCTTTGCAACAGACCTGCCTGACATCAATTAACACTAACCTCCGGCAAGTGGCAATCCTCACAAAGCTCCAAGATGTTTTCAGCGCGAGGATTTTCCTGTGTTCTCGAAAGTATGAGTAAAGTATGAGTATACTAACGGCCACTTTCCTGACAAGGCAACCAGGCTCAAGATACTAAATGGTGACACTAGTTAAGTGATCCCGCGAGAAAGGGATAAATCCGTGCACAGAATACGGTCCGAGGGCCCCCATTCCCTGCATGTTCCATTAGACATTTGAAATCTCTCAGTCAAGCATGGAGCAAATGGGTGTCCAGGACTGGAGGCTGACTGACAAACCCCTGAGGTCTGATTCCAAGCTGTTGTCCAGAGAAAACTTCCACTGTTCACACTTGAGGGGGGTGGCCGGAGTGGCAACAAAGAGAAGGGGGGAGGGGAGAATTAATTCAGGAGCTGGGAGCTGAGAAACAGATTTGGTAAGCACATACTTCAAAGCTCACTAGAGAACTCCAATAAAACATAGACTCTCTGCAGCAACCAGGGAGTGATTTAAATCCACTTGGAATTTCTAGGAGGAAGGAGTGAGACTTACCAGCTCTGCTCAGAGCCTCATGAATAATTTCACCTGACACAGGACACTGAACCAGCAGAAATCAGGGATGTACAAAGGATAAAGTGTTTCCAACTCATCTTTGTTACTCCAGTCTTATTCGTAAGTGGGGAACCAGGTTGGGTAAGGGAAGCCTAGACAGGAAATTCACCATTTTTAGACGCATTATTTTTGTCCTTGTGCGAGAGATGTTGGATAGGAAACACATTTTCTGGCAGCCAAAAGCTCGCTGGCTGGGTTGGCTAAGAGAAAGGCCACGCACCCACGTACTACGAGGATGTGGACAACATTGAGAACTCCCTCTGGGCTAGCGGACAGTGAAAGGGAAACTTCTAGAGAAGTAAGCACCTAAGCCCCCATCGGCACAGGTGGTGCTACGGAAGTTACTCTTGTTGCCTTGAACCCCCGGCTGTTGCCTTGAACCCCCGGCTGCGATCCCCTCACACTCCATCTCCTTCCTCCACACTGCACATCCACTGCCCGCCAACAGATCATCAAGTTTTTGTCAGTGAGGCGGCCAGTCCTGGCTCTGGGAAAGGGTGTCCCCCCGCGGGTCCTCACTGCGCTTAGATGGGCGGGTAGGGACGGCCTGAACCCTCTCGAAGATCCCAGGGGGTCTCGGTCCGCAGGAATCACCCCTGCCCCCCTTCTCGGGGCGCAGCCTTTCCCGCCCGCCCAAGCGCAGCGCACCCGCGCGCGACCCAGGTGCCCACCGTGGAGGTGGCAGCGCCGGCGGCCCTGGCAGCCAGGGCCCAGAGGTCGCTCTGCTTTCCCCCTGATGGCCGCAGGGGGGCAGGAAAGAAGGACTAAGGATAGAGGCCAGCGGAGGAGCCGGCCGCGCGGAGGGTGCGGGGTTGGGGGGCAGGGGTTGGGGGAGCACAGAGAGCGGGGCGCGGGGCGCGGAGCCCGGGCGGCGCAGGCGGCTGGGACACCGACTGGCGGAGGGCGTAGGAACCGCCCCGACTGAAGGAGCTCGGCCCGAGACACCCGCCGCCAGCCGCCTCGACACCGGGCTCTGACGTCCGCAGCGACTCGGGGACGGGAGCCCTGGAAGCGCCGCACCCTCCCGCCGCTGCGGGTGCCTGTCTGAGAGACGCGAGGGAGCCGGGGGTCCGAGGGGCCCCGCCGTCCCTAAGAGCCAGAGACAATCACTGCAGCCTCCGGAAGGAAAGCCGCGCTGGGAAGAAAAGACGCGAGCTGCTCCCTGCGTCCCCTCTTTCCCAAGATCCAAACCCGCCCTGCAGCCTCTGGCGACTGAGCATTACTCTCGTTTTGCAGATACTGAGGCCTGGACGTGTTGTGAGCCTCAGGGACACAGGCATAAATCAGTTATGCTAATCCTGATCTCTGTGGTTCAGATACTTTAAATCCGGGAGCCACCTGTTTACATCTAATTGGCTGGACACCGTTCTTTTTTCTGTTTTCTCCAACCGAGGCCATTCCAACTATTTTATCTCCTAGTACAGACTTCCGTATACTTCGATCATTCCACCCCAAGACGTTACAGTAAACAGGTTCTCTTCCCCTCATCCCATCGGCCCCATTTCTCTACTTTCTGCTTCCACATTTAACTCCTGACCCATCTGGACCAAAACTCCCCAAAAGTTCTAGACTAGAGAGCCCAACATACACAGAAATGGCCCAGGAAAAAAGGCGGCGGTGGGGTCAGGGAACGGGGCTATCAAAAAACCAAACTGCATTTTTGTGGTGTTTTCTTCTTTTTAACCTGATGGACATTAAATTGCTGTGTAAAATATTTCATCTGTTCAGAAACTTTATTCTAAAATGACTTGCGCATTTGTTTCACTGATGCTATTTATTTTGGAATTTCAAATAACCCTTAGAGACCATGGACAGTTTTTATGTTCATTAAAACTACACTGGGGTTCAAAAGGGTTGTGAGACCTTGCTGTTATGATGTTAATAAACCAACAAAATAGATAAAGATCAAATAGAAAGCAGCATGAGGAGGAAACCAATAAAATGTAGGCCAGTGGGATTTACAAAGTTGTCCTAAAAAACAAAGTCTTTGTCTTCCTCTCCCTTTCCTCATCCTGTTAGCAAATCGTGCTCAAGTAAGGAGAGAGTGCTTGGACGAGTCCATTGCCTGCTCCTTGGTACTGTGAGCCAGAAAGCCAGGCTCCTGGTTCCAGCTCACTCTTGCTCAGCTCAGGTGAACACCCAGCTGGTCACACTGGGGACAGAACGTGATCTGGGTGGGGCAGCACTGCCAAATAAGACGGCCCTCCACCTTCTGGAAACTGTAGCGCAGTGCTCCCAAGGCGTGGGTCTGTGGGTTGCGCCTTTACGTTAGTCCTCCAGTACCTTCCATTTCCTCAGCGTCTGCATTTCTAGCTTGGCAGTGGCCCAGGCTCCTGAGTTTTCACTTTCCTTCCTGCAGTCTTCTTTTCTGGCAGTTTGGTTCATTCATTAACATCTCCATCAGAGGGATGGGCAGGGAGCTTGAAAGTCCACTCAGCTCTTCTTAATGGTCCTTCTGGTACTGGGTTTGGTGGGAAAAGAGCCACGCTGTTGGCTAAAATGAGATTTTGGGATTATCCATGGATTTAATCTGGTCTTCTCACATCTACCATTTCCACAAGTAATTAGAGATTACTAGATACATTGAGAAGTTGCATTAGCCTTAAAGAATTTGGAGAAAATCTAAATAGGCTTAAATACCATCTTGGAGTCTAGAATGTTAAGCTCTATGCTCCAGATAATTAACATTTTTAAGGCCTTTCCCTGCTCCTGCTCCCTGCACCCTGTGGTTAACGTCACTACTGGGTAACAAGTCACTGAAAACATTTTAAATATAATATATTTTGCAGGGAGGGTGAGCAGAGTAGAAACGCAGTAAATACACTACCGTTGTATTCAGAGAGAATAGGCCAGGCAGCATTGGCGATTTGAAACGTCTCTATCATCCGAAAGTACATTCCGATCCGTGCAGTTTGAGAAGTTGAGAAGATTTTGATTATTAACATATATGAGAGACCGGCAGGTGGAGGACGATTTGTAGAGCCATGCCCTCTCTGTAAGCATGGGCGTACCACCCCTCCTCCTGGAGAACACCTTAGACACACAGTGCCTGTCCAGAGCAGTGGGTGATGCTTACAGAGGGAGCATGGCCCTTCCTCCAAGCTCAGGGGGCTCCTTCCAGAGACTGTGAGTGTAGGCAATAGCATTCTTTTGATTTTTCTTTTCCCAGTGGGAGTCCTACATTAGCACTGACATAAAAATGGCATCCTATTATGGCAGATGGCTGAGAACATGGTAATCATAGTATCTCGTGCTTCTGTAGCGTTTGACAGTTTTCAAGGCAATTTTGTATTTGTTCTCTTATTTGATCTTCATAATAACTGCGAGGTAGGATGGATATTATCACCTCCATTTCTTTCTGACGAGGAATTTAGCCATGGTCAGAAAGGTAGGAAGAGCAGAGTAGAATTAGAATCCAGCCTTCTGACACAGCCTTCCATTAAGGTTCTATACCATTAAAGTTCTATAATAAAACGTCACAGTTTCTTATGTGACTGCATTATCATGCCTGCTATATGTTCATTAACTACATTGCACTCAAGCATGATAATTTTATATTGATTTAATTGTGCAAATTATACTCATGAAAAAATGGTCTCTTTTTTTAATAGTCTGTCTCCTTGGGGATACTATTATTGCAATAACTCTGTCCTTTTGTTGAATTTCTCCCCCTTAATAATCAGCAAAGTGTTAATCTAGCCACATTGGACAATTTCCCAAAGTCACTTAAACTGACTTATAAAAGATCACCCACAATTCACTTTATCCCATGGCTCTTCTTTTCCATTACTAGAATCTGAGTGCATACGGAGCTACTCCCCAAAGGAACAGGTCAAGATCACAGGTTACCGAAAACAAACAACTCCAGCACAAACCAAAGGTTTTTATGTATACGTAATAACTACACATTTTATATCCATAGGTATTTTTAGAAAGATTGATAAAAAACTCTCTGACATACCCACATGATGGTAGTCCGATTCATGCTCAAAAAAAGCTTTTCAGCTTTTTCCATCAACACCATTCATATTTTAGAAGACGAACTTTGCAGGGGCCTCCCCAAAGAATTTCCTTAAATCTCTGCCAACCTGCGGGGAGAAGGAGTAGAGATATTACATAAATATCTGCATTGAGTTCTTGGATAGAGTTGCACAATGGCCATATATGGTGAAAGGTAGATTTTCCCTTGTGACTATATTGTTGGAATATGTTAAATGCATATGTCTCCATTTCTGCTCCCAAGAAGCTGGTGTACAGATGTTTAGTATTGGGGTCGTAGAAACGCCGCGGTCTACAGTTTACATGATGTCTAATAGGTTTCTAGAATGTGCTTAAAAGGCAGTGTTCAGAATTAGGCCTCTAACCTTCTTTGACGTAATTGTCTTTCTTTGGAGTCACATCTTGAAGGAAAGGATGAAGATTTGGAAAGGGAATTAATTTTCTCAAAACCAGACTTACTCTTTTCCTTCTGTACTTTATAGTAATCCTTTAAACTCAAAAAAACTTCAGCTAATTATGGATTTCTACCTGACTAATGTTGCCATTTGAGTGGCTACATGTCACTCTTTCTGGTTTCTGACCCCCTGTCAGGCCAATTCTGCCTGATTTCACTCATGTGCTGCTGCTTTTTATAATCTGAACATTATTTCCACTCAAATGTTTCCAGCTTTGCAAAAAACCTAGGAATCTGAAAGGCGGGGGGGAAACCTCTCAAAACTACTATTTGGATAATTATCACTTTCAGTTATTCTGATTTTTTTTTTCTGCAAAACGGATACTATGAGAAGAACATTTGAAAAAAGTTAAAGGTTTTACTTTGAAAGCTAAATTTCCTAACTCACATTTTATTTTATTTTTTTAAATTTTTTTTTCAACGTTTATTTATTTTTGGGACAGAGAGAGACACAGCATGAACGGGGGAGGGGCAGAGAGAGAGGGAGACACAGAATCGGAAACAGGCTCCAGGCTCTGAGCCATCAGCCCAGAGCCCGACGCGGGGCTCGAACCCACGGACCGCGAGATCGTGACCTGGCTGAAGTCGGACGCTTAACCGACTGTGCCACCCAGGCGCCCCATCTAACTCACATTTTAAAAATAGAGCTTAGGCAGTCTCCCTGGTAATTAAAATACAATTTCCCCTCTATTTTCTATGCTCAATAAACTCAACTGTTACAATATATTTTGAAATGTACAACATGGAGTCTAGGGCATTAAACAAAAAAGTTAAAAGGCTTTGAGGGGATTTTTAAAGATCCAGTTTCCTAATAAGCAAAATAGACCCTGGAAAGATTTCATGGTGTTTAATATGTTTTTTCCCTATCTTCTAAATGCAATAATCTCTAACCACCACTTGATCATCAGAGATTTATATTCACTATAATTTATGTCAACTTATATCTGGGATTCTTTTTTTTTTTTCTACAACGTTTGGCAGCAAACTGCTGGTGGAAACTAGAATGTTTCACATTAGCAGCCCTCTTAAATTATTTCTATGAAATAATTTACTGTGGATTACAAATTCTTATATGGCATTTAAAGTTAATGATTAGGCAGAGAGATATATCAAAAATATGATTAGTCACATATGTACCTGACTTGCATGGTTTTAACTCTATGTGTGTTTTACAAGAATTGCTTTTCAAAAAGATATTTCTGGGCTTATGCATTTTTCCTATTAAAGCCAACGTATTTTTAAAGGAAAAGAGAAATAGACATACATGCTCCTATAAACTGTCTCCTCTAATTAAATGTCTATAAGATTATTTTCTATTTCTTGATGGCCATTTACAGCATAGGTATTGCTGCATGGTCTGAAACTTAAAAGAGCTCACAATGGTGAAGATCTCTTGCAGCACAACTTGAAGTCAAGATGTAAAAATCCTAAGAGAGTATAAGAGTTTTAATGAAAATTGTAATGTCTCTCTTTCACTGCCAGGAATCAGTAACGAAGTGATGTACCCCCAACAGAACAAGAAATGAAATGAAACCCAGGGCTCCTTATACAAAGCTCAGAATGAGCTCCTTCCTGACTCGATTTCATTTTCTCTACATAGCTTAAGGCTTAAAGCTGTTAGATATTTCTGTGCTTAATTTCACTTATCACCCAGGGAAGTAAGACTTAGATGGGTGGCCATGAAAGTTGGGTTAATAGAAAATAAAAAAATAATTAAAAAAAAAAAAAAAGAAAGTTGGGTTAAAATTTTATTTGCATGGAAGCAGCTCCTCCCAGAACATCTCTTCTGTATCTCAGACAGATATTTCTTTTTCTCCTCCCTTCTTCTCTTTTCCTATTTCACAGTGGTTTTCTTAACTCAACTATTTATGATTCATTTCATGAAAGGCTAGGTTTTCTCCGAGGGTACTATAATGTCTCAAAGTGGTTTTAGAAACTAGCAGTAACAAGAAACTATTTTCTTTTGTGATGTAAAATAGAGTCATTGTTAATAGCCTACAACCTGCAATTAACTATTAAAAAAGGAATTTATGAGGGCTGGTTATTATCCTCCTGAAATAACGTTGTTACAAGTCTGCCCTTGTCAGTCATCTGCAGGAATCACGTGCTGGATCCCAAACAAAGGGAGGGTCTGGATCCACACAGAGGCTCGTGGCAAATTACCCAGTGACAGCCTGGCCTGATAGCCCCTTATGCCCTTTGTCACCTTTTCAAAACAAGAGAATAATAGCCACATGTGTATTTTATCCTGATTGGACTAAAAGGCACCTGTTTGTGAAGCTGAGTTTGAATTGGGAATTAGAAAAATATTTGCATGGCTGGTAACAGCAAATTACGTGGGAGTGCCTTGGGGACACTGGGGCAGTAGCAGGCAGGGCTTAGGAAAGACAACTGGAAGCATCCTGCACACACTGAAAACTGCGTGTCAACTCTTTTCCTTCTTTCTAACATTAATATAAGTCCTAAGAAGAGCTTCCTCTTCCTCTCCTTGCGCTGTAAGCGCTTTCCTTGGCCGAAGCTGGGTCTCTCTGGCCAGCCCCTTGTGAGTCCTCTTTGGCATCAGCAAAGAAGAGAGGAATAGAGAGAGCATCCTATCAAGCAGCTGAGCATGGCATGGGCGGAAGAGGGAGGAGGGGGCAAGGAGAAAGGCACAGGATTATTCACCAGAGGCTGGATTAGTCTAAAGCTCAGCAACTGGAACAGGTCTGCTGCTGTTGCAGAAGCACCAAAGGTAGAGGGTCTGCCTTGGAAGGAGAGCTACAGAGCATGAAGAATAATGAGATCGTGCGTGGCTGGGGAAGGATGGGAGATGGTCTAGGAGGTGGATGAGGAGAAGGAAGAGGGGGAGAAGGAGGAGGATTAAAGAGGAGGCAAAGGCCTGAGAATGGTTTGATTGGTTTCCAAGAGCCAAAGATATAAAATTCCAGGTTCTAAACCTTTATAATATAAATCATCATTCCCTGAAGAAAGTAATAGAATCTCACTGGTAAAGTAATGGCCTTCTTTACTTAAAAAAAAAAAAAAATTTTTTTTTGCAGGGGGGAATGCAAGCTGGTGCAGCCACTCTGGAAAGCAGTATGGAGGTTCCTCAAAACACTAAAAACAGAACTACCCTACGACCCAGCAATTGCACTACTAGGTATTTATCCACGGGATATAGGTATGCTGTTTCGAAGGGACACATGCACCCCCATGTTTATAGCAACACTAGTAACAATAGTCTAAGTATGGAAAGAGCCCAAATGTCCATCGATGGATGCATGGATAAAGAAGATGTGGTATATATATACAATGGAGTATTACTCAGCCATCAAAAAGAATGAAATCTTGGCATTTGCAACTACATGGATGGAACTGGAGGGTATGATGCTAAGTGAAATTAGTCAGAGAGACAAAAATCATATGACTTCACTCATATGAGGACTTTAAGAGACAAAACAGATGAACATAAGGGAAGGAACACAAAAATAATAAAAAAACAGGGAAGCGGACAAAACAGAAGAGACCCATAAATATGGAGAACAAACTGGGGGTTACGGGAGGGATTGTGGGAGGGGAGTTGGGCTAAATGGGTGAGGGGCACTAAGGAATCTACTCCTGAAACCATTGTTGCACTATATGCTAACTAATTTGGATGTAAATTTAAAAAAATAAAAAAATACAATTAAAAAATAATAAAATAAAATAAATAAATAAAACAATGGCAAATCTGATGTTAATTTTTTTTTTTTTTTTTACCCCGTCCCTCCAAATTGGGGGGGGGGGGGAAGCTCTCCAAGATTTGGGTGAATGTTGCTTAATATGAAATGCCAAAGCACAGAAGATTGGCTTTAAAATGAGAATAAATGAGAATAAAAACACAAAACTAAGAACCATCACTTCTAAGACCTTCACTTAAATAAGCATAGTCTAACACACTGTGATGTTCATTACTGATTTCAGAAAGTTATCAAAAGCATCTGTTCAGTATGTTTGGAAAGCCAACTTGCTTAGTTCTGTGAAACAATGTCTGAGTTAGCGTCTATGGAAAACAGAATAGCACACACACGATTTTAATCCCATTATTTTGAAGACTTGGTAAAGCTTTGGTGTCATCTGAAATGGCTGATTTTCTTATTTTGTATACTTAGACAAACACTAATAATTTTAGGAAAAAGTTATGTAGATTTAGAAAACTGAAAATCATAATCTAGAATTGAAATTGTCACTTAAGATAGAGCTCTGATATGTAATTGTCTGAATACAATTTGTCCTTCATAGGATCAAAACTCACCTCTAAAGGAAAATCTAAAATCCACTACAATAGTTACAAAAATTTGGAAATTAAAGACCCGCCAGAAATAAATATAACAAAACAATAAATGCCATCTGCCAAAGTATTGCTAATTTATATACTAGCAGCCTGTTTGACTTTATTATACAAAACTTCAGAGCAGCCACTATCACAGATATTTATGGAATGATGGCCTGTGTAGTAGTCCCTGCCCGTCACTTAATCACCCAATAAATCCAAACCTGGAATATTTTCAGCAACATTCATCAAGGGTCACTTTTTTTTTTTTTTAAGCTTATTTATTTTGAGAGAGAGAGCACAAACAGTAGAGAGACAGAATCCCAAGCAGGCCCCACGCCACCGGAACAAGCCTGATGTGGGGCTCAAACTCACAAACTATGAGATCATGCCCTGAGTCAAGATCAAGAGTTGGTCGTTTAACCAGGTATGCCACCCGAGGTGTCCCCATCAAAGGTCACTTTTAAGTGATGTAAACTATCAATGATAGCCTTTTAAAAGACTATCTACTTTCGGTCAAAATGTTGCTATAGAAAATCATCTCCCTTTGAAGTGCTATGTATTAATTGCATCTGTAATCACGGTGTCAAAATAAAATGCAAAGAACACCTATGAAAAGCCTTTCTTAGTTGAATGTAGAAGAGAAGCACAGAAGATGATGTTCATTTTGTAACATGCTCTTATTCCGTGATTATCTATAAATAGCCAGAGCAAAAAGAGACTCAAATGAGTGGCCTTCTGGTCAAAAGATGGAAACTGATATGTTTAGCCATTGAAAACTTAGGAGAACTTGTCACTGTACTGGGAATATAAAATCCAGTAGAAAATAGGGTTTTCTAAAATGTTTTTCTAATTATCACATTGGTTCTCTGTGGTTCTGCAAATACAAATAAATAGAAAGCTAAGTTCATTTCTTCCCAACTCTCAGTTTAGCTACAAAACTCCTAAATGAAAACACAATTTTTCTGGTGTTATAGAAGTCAGGAGTGGTGAAGAACAGAGGTTCAAGTATTCCAGGAAAGGCTGTGGAGGGGTGCAGAGGCCAGTGGGAGCAACCAGAGGGGTGCTGGCGAGTGCTCCTTTGTCTCAGACTGTCTACTCCTCACCTTGATCCACTGGCCACATTCTTTCCTATTTTGGAAAAGTGGAGCTGTTAATGTTGGTTCAATACCTAAGAAACACTGAACCTCCTATCACCAGCATCACCATTGCTCCTTGTAGCAAGAGAATGCTGAAATGAGCAGTTGTTGAATCCTAGAATGTTAGAGCTGGAAGGGACATTAAAGCAGTCTCTCTGGGTACAGTTTCTAACTATGTAGGGGCTAAATCAAGCATAGATTAACCCTTAACTCTCAATCCATAGTTGTTTAATAAGGAAAGATCACCAATTGGTATAGCCAACGGATTATAGATTTTAACATATTTTGTAAGATTTATATCTAAATCGGTTAAGTGTCTGACTCTTGATTTTGGCTCAGGTCATGATCTCAGGGTCGTGAGACCAAGCTCCACGCTCAGGGAGGAGCCTGCTTAAGATTCTCCCTCTCTCTCTCCCTCTCTCTCTCTCTCTCTCTCTCTCCCTTTGCCCCGTCCCAACCCCCACCACCAACCCTCTCTCTCTCTCAAAAAACAAAACAAAAAAAGGATTTACACCTAATTATTTCATGGTTTTCTATATCATAAATTAGAGTCCAGCTCCCTAGAACCCTAAATTAAATCTGGAGCACCTGTGTCCCATGTGAGTCACAGAGACCAGTGTTGTCCAACAGAAATGCAATGTGAGCCACACGTGCCATTTAAAATTCTCTAGTAGCCACATTGTAAAAATTAAAAAGGGAAATTAATTTTCATAATTGTGCATTGGTTATTTATTGCTGTGTAACAAATTACCCCCCAAACCTAGCTTGAAACAAACATTTATTATTTTACAGTTGCTCTGCATGAGTGGTTTGGCTGGAGAGTTCTGGCTCAGGGTTCCTCCTCAGTTTGTAGTCAGGCTATCAGCTGGGCTACATTGACTGGGGCAGGAGGGTATGCTTCCAAGAAGTATCACTCACATGGCTGGTTGTTGGGTGATGTGCCTCACCTCTCCTCCACGTGACTTCTCATCCTCCAGGGACTCTTGTCTTCATTTGGCATCTTCTGCATGGGAGTCTCTTCTTTACTGGTGACTGTGCTCTGAGATAGAAGTAGAGAGGGCACAAGCTAACGTAGGGAGGAAGGAGCCCCCAAGATAAAAGCTGCATTTTGTAGATTTGTAACCTAATCTTGGAAGTTACATTCTATCACTCTTGCCTTTTTTTTCTGTTAGAATTGACCCATTAAGCCCAGCCTATATTCTAGGGGAAGGAATTACACTTATGGGTTATTGGGGGTCATCTTAAAAGTAGCCTACCGCAAGTCTGAATTAATTATCCCAATATATTGGGGTATTATTTATGGTATTATTATATAATGAACATAAAAATTATTAATGAGATATCTTACATTCTTTTCTTCACACTAAGTCTTCAGGATCCGGTATGTATTTCATACTTACAGCTCCAACCAACTGGTCTAGCCACATTCCGAACACCACTGGGCACATATGGCTAGTGGCTACTTTAGCACGGTACATCTCTAGATGCTCTGCAGTCACCTAAAGACCCAAAGACCCTAACTTAGGGGATCTTCTTCATTTACAATGTAAGTGATTGATCAGATCTGTATCAAGGGATTACCATGTTCCAGGCACGGTGCTAAACACGGGGAACCCCAAATCAGTAAATTACCATGCCTGCCCTAAAGGAACTCAGCCAGACAAATAAGAAGTTAAATTCTAAATCTAGATCAACCATTTTGGGCCTACCTCAGAGAGCTCTAACCTGTGATGGGTTCTAGAATGAAGCAGAACGCAGTCTGTCCACACTCCTCGGGAAGGTGGTGACCCAGAGTCTTTTCAGACCAGCCAGAACCTCCGACAATGACCATAGACATCACTCACCCCCAGACCCAACCTGAGGCTATGTCTCCAGCTCTAAGCTGGAGCCCATATGTTGGCCTGAAACCTGATTTGCTTTGGATGTGGAGCAAATTAAATATTTGTTTAACTCAGTACATTGTACTTTCCACTATTCTCCATAAGCAAGACCCGTAGGGGAAGGGAGATATAGGGCGTACCGTAACTATTTCAGGCTTCTTGGGTGCTTTGGAGGGACGTGCCATTGTTGCACCAAGTTTTATACATAAATGTGACTCCGTTTACATAGAACGGAAGGTCCTTAATTATCTTACCGGCTATGAATGGATTTAGCAACAGGGAGCATTATTTTCAGTCTATTCTCTGCCCTAACTCCGATAATGTACATACGTATTTGACTTGAGTCTTTTCTCACACTTTGTGTCCTGAAGCATATTTGTGCTGCTTAAAGAATAACTCTGTGGGGCGCCTGGGTGGCGCAGTCGGTTAAGCGTCCGACTTCAACCAGGTCACGATCTCATGGTCCGTGAGTTCGAGCCCCGCGTTGGGCTCTGGGCTGATGGCTCAGAGCCTGGAGCCTGTTTCCGATTCTGTGTCTCCCTCTCTCTCTGCCCCTCCCCTGTTCATGCTCTGTCTCTGTCTGTCCCATAAATAAATAAAAACGTTGAAAGAAAATTAAAAAAAAAAAAAAAGAATAACTCTGTGCAGCCAGGACCTACCCAAGGAGTTTCCCATATCCCCAAAAGGCACTTACAGGCTATGTATTAATGGTGATATACCTGGCAATACAGTTAAAGAATTCTGGGTTTCATTGGGGATGGGGGGGGGGGGCGGCAGGGAATGCAACATACTTTTCACTAGCAGTAGAGGAAAGCAGTTTTCTGAGTGGTTTTTCTACCGCAGTAAAGAGTAGTCATGTATTTTCAAGTTAGAGGAAAATCCATGCCTATCTCAACGGGAAGAAATAAGTTTTATTCAGATGCTGTCTGGAAAAATGGTCTTGAATACCTTCGTTATTTCTTGTCTTCATAAAAATATTGTTTAGGGAAAAGAAAACCCCATAAAGACAATTTCAAGTCAAGGACCAGACATAAAACAACACACCTTTCTTACATGTAAAATTCATTTCTGAGTTTCCATCATGTATCTATGCACTGTTTCATCAAAGTGATAGCTGTATCTTTCAAAATAAAATACCTTTGTTCCACAATGTGGATACTATAAAACCCAAACCAAAACAAAACACCAACAACCTGATGACACATCTCGTTTCTGTGTCTAACGTCACGATTTTTGGTTGAACCGTCATAGTCTAAGGCCCAACCACTCAACCTGGAAAAACATTCATGGGGTCTGGAACATAGAAAAATCCCTAAAGCTGTTCAGCTGGAATTTTAAGGGTGAGATTACAGCTTCTGTTTTGTGTAAATCTGTCCAGATTTAGCATTTTACAGTATCAGGTACTACTCTAAGAGCCAAGAATGACTCTGCCTAAAGGCCCCTGCACAGAGACCTCCATGCCCCAAAGTCAGGTCACATTAGAGAAAGAAGTGAATTGTAAACACTCCATTGTAAATACAATTTACACACGTCATTTTTTTTTTTTTTACATGTAGAGTAGATTCATTCTAAAAGCACACTTTGCTCCTGTTTTGGAGGTTCTAAATAAAAGAAAATAGCATTTTAATGGGCCTTTGGGAAGGCCAGCATGCTCAAACAGGGCATATATGATGGGATCTATGACTATTTTCGCTGAGTTTTAGAATGCAAACTTAAGTCCACAGTATACACTCCAGCAAATATCTATATCTATATCTATATCTATATCTATATCTATATCTATATCTGTATCTATATGTATATCTATATCTATGTATCTATCTGTTCACAGACTGATACAGCCCGCAAGCACATAATGTGTATATGGACAGTGACAAAAATATCTCGATTTTTTTTTCAATTACAGCTTTTGTTGTGATTTATTCTAACATATTCCACAAAATAAACGTTTCATTGATAGTGCAGGCAGTGTGAAGTCTGGGGGGTGTACAGCCCTCTCTTTGGAGAAAGAGGGAGACTCCTTTAGCCTTTTCCACCCGGATTTTGATTTGCTTCTTAAAAGTGGAAGCTGAGTCCATCAGCTAAACAGCCAAGCTTGAGATCTGGTTTAAACCGGGAACTCACTCCATTTGGCCGGCGTAGGCGGCTGCCAGCAAAGTCCCTGGGCTGCCTGTTCCCTAGAGCATTTGCGTGCCCTGTTTACCCGGCCTGGTTCGGCGCACAGGGGGGGGCTTCCCGTCCGGGGAAAGATCTTGTTTACTACCCTCTCTCCCAACCCCCAGGCTAACCGTGCGGCGCGAATCCGGAGAAGCGCGCCCTCCGCGGGGGCCCTGAGTCCGCAGCGCCCGGCGCCTCCCCAGCGGGAGGCGGGAGCAGGCCCCGGCTCGAGGGCTGGGCTGTAAGTGCGATCTTGACATTGCGCCCTTGTTGCCAAGACTCGTGGGGCACAAGAGCAACTGCAGCGGGTCCCGACCCGCGCCGGGAGACTGGGACTGCGGGGCGCGGCCTGCCGCGCAGTCCTCACAGCCCTCCGGGCCCTGGTCCGAGCAGCGCTCCCGGGCCGCGGGGCGAGAAGCGGGGGGGAGCCGGTCGAAGCCCCTGGCTCCGGGTTGGAGGCGCTCAC
>NW_024423281.1:0-69519 GCF_014898765.1 Herpailurus yagouaroundi
ACACACACACACACACACACACACACACACACACACACACACACACACAGGGGATGAAGGAATGTGTCACACAATACCTTGAGAAAATAACTACATGCACCCAGAATTGGGGGAATTCAATAAGATGACTGGCTTGGACACTTGAAAGAGTCGATGTCATGGAGGGAAAAACAGGCCAAGGTCCTGTTCTAGATCAAAGGCTGCCAAACTATGACCCCCAGGTCAGCGGTCTATTTTTGTAAATAAAATTTTATTGGAACGCTGTCATGCTTATTAGCTTACGTAGTGTGTGTGGCTGCTTTTGTGCTAGTGACACAGTTGAGTGATTGCAACAGAAACAGTGTGGCCTACAAACCTGCAGTGTTTACTCTCCTGCTCTTTCAGAAGAAGTTAGCTGACCCCTGTTCTAAATTAAGAGACCAGTGACTCTTCTACTCCAACCAATGACAGAGTAAGTAGTCCTGGCTAGCCACTCTGTCACACACAATTAGAGCAGCAGATGAGACATATTAAATAATTGTTCTCAGACGTGAAATAATTGGCAGCACAGGGCTGGGCTTTCTGAGAGAAAGGAAACAAACAAAGTGAGTCTACAGTCATCCAGGCTTTCTACCAGAGGCATTTGCATTTCCCAACCCAGGGAGGGGGACACAAACAGAATACAGAGTTCTCACAGAGCTGACGAGACAGATCATTGGAGAGTGGGGAGGCTGAGGCAGCTGGAATTTCCACCGGTGAATATTTTTTGAGGAAGAAACTAACCAAAGAAGGGGTTTCGGGCCACGGGATCCGCTCTGAGTCTTTGGCTAAATACCAGGTCGTGCATGTGTCTGGGGGAGACAGCACCAGCCTGGCCAAAAAAACACCATCCAGGAAAGAAAGGGGACCGTGGAGCTGTAAACGTAACAACTCCTAGAGCTCACACAGAGTTGGGAGATGACTGAGTTTTGACCAGCCAGAGGGGAAAGGCCTCCCGGAACACCAAGGACTTTGAGTAGACTATCAAAAAGGCCACACCTCAGGTTTAGGACTAACTAGCTACTCTAGATCTATCTCAACGAAGCTTAAAAGTAAGTCTTCTGGGTGCCTGGGTGGCTCAGTCGGTTGAGCGTCTGACTTGAGCCCAGGTCGTGATCTCACAGTGTTTGAGCCCCGCGTTGGGCTCTGTGCTGACAGCTCAGAGCCTGGAACCTGCTTTGGATTCTGTATCTCCCTCTATCTCTACCCCTCCCCTGCTTGCGGTCTGTCTCTGTCTGTCTCTCAAAAACTAAAGTAAAAAATTAAAAAAAAAAAAAAAAAAAAAAAGTAGGTCTTCAAAGAATCAAGTTAATCCATGTATAAATTAACTATCCGTGAAAACAAAACTTAACCGTATTTAAAGAGGACAACAAGGATGGCTGCCTTTGACTCTTTATTCCAAGTTTACCAAGAACTTTAATCATGAATCGATTTTTTGAGTTTTGTAAAATGATTTTTTCTGAATCCTTTTCTTTTTCTGTAATAAACTTTTCGGTCAATGACTGAATATCTCCCACCTAAGATCAGAAACAGGGAAGGAAGTTTTCTTTCACCATTTCTAGTGAACGTTCTGCTGTGGTCCTAGCCAGTGCAAACAGGCAAGGGAAGAAAGAGCCCACACATTGGAAAGGAAGAAGTAAAACATGGTTGTGAACATAGAAAACCCTCAGAATTTCGCAGAAAAGCTACGAAAACCAAAAAGTAAATCTAGTAAGGATGGAAAACACAAGGTCAATATACAGTAAGCAACTGTATGTCTGTATTTCAGCACAAATGGGAAATGAAGTATTATTTACAATGTCAAAAAATGTTTCAGATAAATTTATATATAAATGTATATATGTGTACACACACACATAGTGTACTGAAAACAACAAAACACTGTTGAAATTGAACAAGCTCTAAATGAATGGACAGATTTTCCATGTTCAGAGATTCAAAGAATCAATGCTGGCAAAATGTCAGTTTTCTCCAGTGATTTATAGATTCAAAGTAAAACCACTTACAATCTCAACAGGCATTTAAAAAAATAAAAACCAGGAAGCTTATTATAAAATTTATATGAAAATGTAAAGGACCAGAAGATTTAAAATAATTCTGGAAAAGAACAAATGTGGAAGGCTTACACGTTGATTTCAAGAGCTACTATAACACCTTGGTAATTGTTGTGATATTGGCATGGGATAGACAATGGGTTAGAGTCTGGAAGTAGATCCATATATTTTTGGTCAACTTACTTATTTTACATGTTATTTTTCTTCTTTTTGAGAGAGAGAGAGAGAGAGAGAGAGAGAGAGAGAGAGAGAGAGAGATAACAAGAGTGGGGGAGAGGCGCAGAGGGAGGGAGGGGGGGAGAGAGACAGAGAGAGAGAGAGAGACACACAGAGAGAGAGAATCCCAAGCAGGCTCCATGCTTAGCATGGATCCTGATGTGGGACTCAATCCCATGACCCCTGGAGTATGACCAGAGCTGAAGCCAAGAGTCTGATGCTCAACAGACTAAGCCACCCAGGTGTCCCCAGTTTATTTTTTTCAGGTAATCCAATGGGAAAAATATATTCTTTTCAACAAATGGTGCTAGAATATATGGAAATGGTGCTAGAAGATATGGATATATGTATGAAAAAAATCCTAACTCCTGTCTTACACTATACATAAAAATTAAATGGATTATAGGGCTACATGTAAAAGCTAAAACTACAATATTTCTAGAAAAAACAAAGAAGAAAATCGTTCTAATCTTGAGGTAGGCAAGGATTTCATAGACAGGACATAAACAAAGTACCAATCTTAAAAGAAAATATTGATAAATTGGACTTTATAAAAAAAAAAAACTTCTCCTCAAAACACACCATTAAGAAAATGAAAAGCCCAAGTCATTGGAGGAAAATATTAATCACACATAAACCTGGGGCATTTATGGGGCAATAATGCATACAACTGAGCCTGGGTGGCTCAGTCTGTTGAGTGTCTGATTCTTGATCATGCCTCAGGTTATGATCCCACAGTTGTGAGATCAAGCCCTGCAGTGGGCTCCATGCTGAGTATGGAGCCGGCTTGAGATTCTGTCTTAGTCTCTGCCCCTCTCCCTAGCTTGCACTCCCACTCTCTCTCTCAAACAAACAAACAAACAAACAAATAATAATGAATAAACCTGGCAAAAATGCATAGGCGCACATCAGTAACAAATAACCCAAGTTTTAAAGGGCAAATATTTTAACAGACAGTTGACCTTTGAACAACATGGGGGCTGAGATGCCATCCCCCGTGTGGTCAAAAATCTGTGTATAGCATTTGACTCCCCCAAAACTTAACTACGATAGCTTATTATTGTTGACCTGAAACTTTAACCCATAACATCAACAGCCAATTAACACATATTTTGTATGTTATATGTATTATGTACTGTATTCTTATAATACAGTAAGCTAGAGAAAAGAAAATGTTAGGAAAATCATACGGAAGAGAAAATGCATTTACTATATTGTAAGAAATCTGCATAGACGTGGACCTGCCCACTTCAAGCCCATGTTGTTCAAGGGTCAGCTGTACTATATATATGAGCGATAGACACATGAGAAGATGTCCAGCTTCCCTAGCGATCTGAGACATACAAATTAAACCATGCTGATGTTTAAAAAAAAAAATTAAAGGGGCGCCTGGGTGGCGCAGTCGGTTAAGTGTCCGACTTCAGCCAGGTCACGATCTCGCGGTCCGTGAGTTCGAGCCCCGCGTCAGGCTCTGGGCTGATGGCTCAGAGCCTGGAGCCTGTTTCTGATTCTGTGTCTCCCTCTCTCTCTGCCCCTCCCCCGTTCATGCTCTGTCTCTCTCTGTCCCCAAAAAATAAATAAACGTTAAAAAAAAAAATTTTTTAAAAAAATTAAAGAAAAAAAAAGGGGGTGCCTGGGTGGCTCAGTCGGTTGAACGTCCGACTTCGGCTCAGGTCATGATCTTGCAGTCCGTGAGTTCGAGCCTTGTGTCAGGCTCTGGGCTGACAGCTCAGAGCCTGGAGCCTGCTTCGGACTCTGTGTCTCCCTCTCTCTGCCCCTTCCCCACTCATGCTCTGTCTCTCTCACTCTCACAAATAAATAAATGTTAAAAAAAAATTTTAAACCACCCTGAGATCACTACACACCCAATAAAATGCCAAAAAGCAAAAGATAGTATTAAGCACTGGTGAGGATGTAGAGAAACTAGAAGTCTCATATGTTCCCAGTAAGAGCGTAAAATGTTGAAACACTTTGGGAAACACTTCAGCAGTTTTTTATAAAGTTAAACGTTCATTAACTACATGATCCAGCAATTCTACCTCTAGATTTTTACCCAAGAGAAATGAAGACATAGGTCCACAAAAAGACTCATACATGAATGTTCATAGTAGCTAATCATAATAGCTTAAAACTGAAAATAATCCAGATGTTCATCAATGGGTGGATGGATAAACGGATAATATTCATATAATGGAATATTACTCTGCAACAAGTTACAAACTACTCATATACCGAACAATATGGTGGATTTCAAAAATATTATGCTGAGCAAAAGAAGTCAGATACACAAGAATATAAGCTGTATTATTGGACTTCTGAAGTTCTTGATCAGGCAGAGCTATCTACAGTAATAAAATTCAGATCAGTGGTTGCCTGGGGCAGGGTGGGAATGGGTGATTGGTTGCAAAGATGGCATGAGGGAACATTTTCTTTTTTTTTATTAAAAAATTTTTTTAATCTTTATTTATTTTTGAGAGACAGGGAGAGAGCATGAGCAGGGGAGGGGCAGAGAGGGAGGGAGAGAAAGACTTTCAAGTGGGCTCTGTGCTAACAGCGCAGAGCCCAATGCATGGCTGGATCTCATGAGCTGTGAGATCATGACCTGAGCCGAAACCAAGAGTTGGATGCTTAAATGACTGAGCCACCCAGGTGGCTCATTGAAATATATATTTCAAATATATATATATATGTATATATATATATTTCAAATATATATTTATATGTATATATATATTTCAAATATATATTTCAAATATATATATTCCAAATATATATATATATATATATTCCAAAACTCAAACTGCACACTGAAAATGGATATGTTAAAATTACGTTAATTTTACATCAGTAAAAACTTTTAAAAAGTAGACTAAAAAGAAATAATGACAAACTGTAATGTGTCAATCTCAGCTGAATTCTAATTTAGTGAAAACAAAGCTATAAAAGATTCGTAGGATGATTGGGAAATTTTGAATAGGGCATGGCTCTTAGATAATATTACAGAATGATTGTTAATCTTCTTAGGTATGATCATGTTTTTGCGGTTGGAGAGAAGCATGTCCTTATTCTTAGGTATATTCTTAGCTGAAGTATTTAGGATCGAAATATCATGACGTCTACCACTTACTTGCCAATGGTTCAGTAAGAACAAAAACACGTACCCCTTTCTTACATAATACACAAAAATAAACTCAAAATGGATTAAAGACCCAAATGTAAGACCTGAAACCATAAAACCCCTAAAAGGAAACAGGCAGTAATTTCTCAGGTATCTGCTGAGCAACACCATCTCCTCAGGCAAGGGAAACAAAAGCAAGGTATTGGGACTACATCAAAATAAAAAACTTCTGTACGATGAAGGGAGCCATCACCAAAAAGAAAAGGCAATCTACTAAAGGGGAGAAGATATTTGCAGATGACATATCTGATAAGGTGTTAACATCTAAAATATATACAGAACTTACACAACTCAATACCAAAAACCCCCCAAACAATCCAATGAACAAATGAGCAGAGGATCTGAACAGGCATCTTTTCAAAGAAGATATCCAAATGGCCAACATACATATGAAAAGATGCTCAACATCACTCATCATCAGGGAAATACAAACCAAACCCACAATGAGATACCGCCTTCCACCTGTCAGAATAGCTAGTATAACAAAGTCAAGAAGTAACAAGCGCTGGTGAAGATGTAGAGAAAAAGGAAACCCGAGCACTGCTGGTGGGAATGTAAATTGAAACAGCCACTCTGAAAAACTGTATGGAGGTTCCTCAAAAAATTCAACATAGAAATACCATAGGATCCAGTAATTCCACCAGTGGCTATGTGCCCAAAGAAAACAGAAACACTAATTTGAAAAGATATATACACCCAGATGCTTACTGTAGCATTAATTACAATAGCCAAGATATGGAAGCAGCCCAGTGTCCATTGATATCCACTGGGAAGCAGCCCAGTGGATAAACATGTGGCATACACACACAATGGAATATTATTCAGCCATTAAAAAGAATGAAATCTTGCCATTTGCAACAGGGATGGAACTTGAGGCTATAATCCTAAGTGAAAGCAGTCAGACAAAGACAAATATCATATGATTCTACTTCTATGTGGACTCTAAAAAACAAAACAAAACCAAACAAAACATAGGAACAGACTAATAAATACAGAGACCAAACTGATGGTTGCCAGAGGGGAGGAGGGGGTGAGAGGGTGGGTGAAACAGGTGAAGGAGATTATAACTTCCAGTATAAAATAAATCAGGCACAGAGATGAAAAGTGCCGCATAGGGAATATGGGAGTCAACAATATTGTAATAAGGCTGTATGGTGACAGCTGGTGACTACACTTACCGTGGTGAGTGCTGAGCGACGTACAGAATTGTTTTAAAAAATGCACACAAAAACAGCGAGATGAAACAGACCTGGCAGATATAATTGCTGAAGAAGGTGGGGGGGCGGTGGTATATAGATTTTCACCGCAGTTTCGACGTTTCTGATTTTCCAGCATTACATAACAATAATCGTAACAACAATAACCACCCCCAGGGGGGGGGGGGGGGGCGGGGGAAGCTAATGTTGAGGTGTTATGGTTTCCTCTTAAGTCTACAAGTTTTTCTTAGACCCAGATAGATACTTATGAGGACAGGGCGAGAGAGTCGTGATTTTCTCTGAATTCTTCTAACTGCTTGTTTTTGAACAGAATCCCAGCAACAAAGAGCATTACGAATACCTGTTTGCCTTCTGGCTTCTTTGGCTGCTCGCTGGTGCAGGGAGAGTCTCAAAACGTGTGTCAGGAGCACCAGGGCTGGGGCCACCTCTCTGCTGGCCTTGGCAGGAGGGAGGTGAATGAATGGTTAACTAGTTACCCACCCTGCATTGTTGAACCTTCTCTGAGCCTGCACGGGGCTCTCCCAGCAAGTCTTACAGCAAATGCAAACGCACGGGCGAGGGGAACAAGGCCCAGGTGACCCTGTTTGTTAAACAGCGAAAACCTGGTTTACACCGGCACCTTATATAAGGCTACTCACGTCTTACAAAAGGCTACATTTCGGCATAAAAATGCCTCCCTCGGACCTACCCTGACACACTGCCCAGGGCTTTGGCAAGTGAGGTCCTGGAGATGGTGAGGGAAGGGAAAGAAATCTGGAAGCTCTTTCTCAGCAAAGTGTGCCTTTCACAAGTAGGGGGAGGAGCCAGCGAAGAGGGGAGAGCAGAGTCTCAAGGGGAGGAGTCTGTGCCTTCTCAGGTGCTGAGGTGCCATAGATGGTGTGAGATGTTACAGAACCGCCCCCGCCCCCTCTCCCCCCCCCCCCCCCAGAAGTTAAGGGCTGTAGAAAGTTCCCTGGATCAGACTGTCGGGGCCAGAGAAATTTCCCCTGGAATGGGGGGGGAGGGGGTGGAGTGTAGGGATTATGCAGGAGGGAGGATATGGAGGCACACTGTGCCAACGATTTTTCGCGAAGTTTGGGGCAATAGTTGGATGGCTGTGGAAGACAGCATGAGGTAGGGAAGAAAGGAGAGGGTTTTTAGTGTCTGGAGATCGGTGGGGAGAGGCTAGGTAGGGGGAGACAGGCTAGTTAAGGGAAGAGATAAGATTATAACCCAGGTGGAAAGGGGCTTAGCAAGAAGAGACTTCTCTGAGATAGAGGGAAGGCAACGGTGGGGGGTGGGGGAGCTGCGACAAAGATATGGGGTGTTTTGAAATAGTAAGATACCAGCATCACTCAGCCAGTTGCCCACCACACATGGTACTTTCCCAGCTTTGGAGTTGAGTGACTTCTTTGGTAACATCGTACTGCATATTTGAAAGTTGCTAGGAGTAAATCCATCACAAGAAAAACATTTGTAACGATGTATGGTGATGGATATTAAGTACACTTATTGCGGTGACCGTTTTGCAATGTACACAAATGTCATATCATTATGTGGCATGCCTGAAACGAATATAATGTGGTGGATCAGTTATACGTCAATAAAAAAAGCAAAAAACCTAAACCTCATTTTCGCGTAGATGTGGATCTTGGCCTCCTTCTAGTCAGTTAATTCAGGAAGAAAGTCTGAAGGAAGAGGAGGGAATAAAGAAAAGCATATGAGGAGTCTGAGATGACGAGTAAAGTTAAGCAGCGAAGTGACTGAAAGGCATAGAAAAAGTAGCAAAGCGGAGAAAGATACCAAGGAAGATCACATGAAATCTCCCGGAGAGATGGACAGTTAGGCCGTCCACGCACACCGACCCTTCTGTGGCAAAGCAGACTGGGAGTGTGCCTCTCGGTGAATCGCCGACTTTCCTAGATAATACCCTCCTTTAGGGTCTTTTCAGTTTCTTGCTGTGGTCTCCTTGCAGGGCTGTGAAAAAGTCACAGGCCTGTAGCCATTGGAGCCAACTCATGTATTTTGGTCCTGAATACCTGCTTGAAAAGCTTCTAACTTGACTGGGATCCATTCTCGTTGGGAAGAGACTGGCAGAGCAGGAAGATAAAATTTTATTTTACAACTTGACTTCCTTTGTGCAAAGCCCCAACTTAGTACGCATGCATATGTGAAAATGAATAAGAAAGGCTCTGGGACAAAATGGTATCTGGATGCAGGCTGTAGCAGGGTCTTGCTCCCGTGGGGTATGGCCGACAGGCTCAAAGGCAGATGTCCAAGTAGATTTGGTTTGGGGCTCAGAGGTAGTGATTACCTGGAGGGAGGCGCTTTAGAGTAGACGTCAGACTGGGCTTCTCCTGTCTATGGATGATGCTGACTTAAGGGTAATGAGGCCAGCAGAAGGCTCTGGTCATCCCTGTAGAGCCATTTTTACCATTAGGAGGTCCCTCTGGTGGCTGCCGCAAGTAACACCTCATGGTTCGGTTATCAATATTTGGGGCTGTAATAGGGCTTCCTTCCAGAAACACACAAATAAGAGAAATAATATTGCCCTCTGAGAGTTAAACCTAAAAAAAAAAAAAAGATCGGCTCAACACATATTGGACAGAACAGAGATAAGCAAATTTACTGTAGCAGACAGACTGCTTCTCCGGTGTGTTGAGAGCACAGCATGCATCCCGGGAATGTGTGCCTTTTCCACACTGTTCCCACCTTTGGAATGTCCTTCCTTGTGTCTTCTGGCTACCAAGATGCTACCGCCTTTGGAGTCTCGGTTGAAATGCCACCTCCCCGTGCCTATTTCTTTCCTGATTCTCCAGGTCAAAATCAAGCACCCCTTTCTCTACATTCCAGAATTAGGTTTTTAACTTTGTTGTCATTCATACTGAATTCTATCTTGGAGTAGAGTTTGTGGTTACTTGTAAGTCCTCCCTACTACAATATAAATTCCTTGACTGTAAAAGCCAGGCCTTATTCCGCACTTTATGTGTATCATGGGTCGCCAATAAATGCTGTTAAATGAAGCTAATAGCCAATCACAAAAAAATCACACATAGATTTCAGTCGAAAGTGCACAATTGTTACTTTCCCCGGAAGCGTGTCCTGGGTTGGCATCTCCAGAAATACCCTTGAGTGGGGGATTCTTAGTTAAGGAAGTACTTACACGGGGAAAGGAGCGAGGAAAGAAAAAAGGGGTACAAGGTGGGGGGGGGACGCTCAGCAAGGATGTGGCCTCAGCTGGAGACGAGAGACAGCCTGATCCCACCAAGTAGTGAAGCAAGAATCATGCCACTGGATTGGTCCTCTGTGACGCAGTGAGGCTGGCCTTTTGTACCCCTGTGTCACCTTGGCTTGGGCTGGGTGTTCCCTTGGGGGTCGGCATATTCCTCTGGGAGAGAAGGCTCCCATGGGCCAAGGGCAAGTCTCTGGACTGGGATCAGCTGTGAGCCATCAGCAGCCAACATTCACAGTAGCCACAGGGTGTCAAATAAGCCACAGGGTGTCAAATAATGTAAGAAGAGGATGAGAGATGGGAAATGTTGTCACGGCTCTCTTTGGGAAAAACAGTCTGCTACCTCAGCTTTGGCTGATGAAGAGCTTCCTGAGCTCCAAAAATGTGAGGTGGGAGTCAGGAAGAGTCACTCTGGGGTTTCCCAACTTGAAATTTCTAAGGGTGCTGGATTTTGCTCATTTCGTTTCAATTCGGAAGATAAGCAGCATGATTTGGAGGGAACTTGCTTTAATACGGAAGAGTCTGCTGTAGCCCTTTCCTTGGCAATGAAAGCAGAAGCAGCAGCAGCAAACAGAAGCATCTGGAAAGAGTCTCCGCAAGGATCTGCAATTGGCCACGGTGGTTTTTAAGGAAGAAGCTACTGAAAGTCAGTTTTCCTAAAATACGGTCAGTGTCCTCTACTGGCTCAGAGTTTCTGCTCGTAAGTTTTGTTTCCATGTGATCAACACGGCAGCTCTTCAATTCTCCTTGCTCTTTTTCTATATCATGGCCCTTCTATTTCAGGTGACAGGCCCAGTCTTTTAGTTTCCCAGTTTCTGAGAACCTGATTGCCTATTCTGTGGTTTGGAACCCGAGCTCACAGGTCACAAGTCCCTTCCTGCCTGAGTGAACAACTTGTCCTAGTTGGCTCAGGACTTTTCTGGAATTAGCACTGAAAGTCCTGCCTTCTGGGAACCCCCCAGTCCAACACAAACCAGGATGGTTGGCCAGCCTTCCCCCTATCTGTGGAAAGGTTGCCCTTGCATCAGATGCCCACCTCAAGAGGAGGAGGGCTAGGTCTTCTGGTGGCCAGCAGGGCTATTGTCTTCGTGTAGCGTGGGGTAGCTTCCAGGAGGAGAAGGTATGAGTTGGACCAGCGATGATCAACCTCTCTTGTTAAAACTATAACCGAATTAATTACTCATTAGGAGGGCAAGAATCAAGGTATTGTAAATACTTGTGCAGCAGTGTGACATAGTAGAATGAGCAGTGAAGGGGGAGTCAAAATACCTGGTTTCTGCCCCTGATGGCCGTGAAACCTCAGAGCCAAAGAATTCATGCTTCTGAGCCTTGGTTTCTCCATCTGTAAAGTGAAATCACAAGTCGAGGGCTTGCTTCTTCTCTTACCTTTTGTTTTGTAACTTCATTCTAGAGGATAGAGTTACTCATACTCCTTGAGACATAGTTGGCTATCATCATTACAAGTTTTTCCCCTCCCCTCCCCCACCCCTTCCTCCTCCCTCCCCCTTCCCCCTCCCTTTTCCTCTTCCCTCCCTTGCGCCCTCCTCCCCCACTCCCCTCCTCCCCGCTCCACCCCCTCTCCTCCCCTCTCCCTGCTTTCTCCATTCCTAGCGCTAATCTCTTTACTCCAAACAGGCGACCACGTCAATGTGAAAAATATCATTGTAGTTTTAGGAGTATTGTTTTGTGTATGGATCTTTTATTTTCATATGTTATATTGCGCTACGGACTTCATTTTTTTTTTTTTTCTAACACTTTTTTACCCAGCACCAGTTAAAAAATATATCCTCAGGATGCTGGGTGTTGGTTTCCAAATTTTTTTAATAAACATTTTATAAACATTGTTTAGCGTTGCAGAATGTTCTGTTACCCAGGGTTCCAGCTAACTGGAATCAAATTATTGACGGGCTTTCTGGAGCAACAGAGGGGAGAAGGCAGTATCTGTAATCACTCCCCACATTGGCCAACTTTGGTCTGCATGAAGGGGACCAAGTGGATTAATATGCAGACACATTAATGGGGAATACGAGAAGTGTTGGATGGCAAAAACGGTTATGAGTGCACCTTTGGGCCTCTAACTCTGAATGGTGAGGCCTTCCAGGAACCTGGCCGGTCTGCAGTCCTAAGAGCTCTCACTGGGGGAGCTCACCTCCTGCATAAGACTGGTGGACATATGGCAGCCGCTGAAGACCTCAGCCAGAGACCCACCTCGAATAGCGCACATATCGGCAAGCTCTAACTCCTCTTCCTGGGGCTGAAGAGGACCAGGCCAGCATCCGCATCCCACCGGGAGAGTTCCTGTGGTTATTAGCGGTTGTTAGCAGAGCAGTGTCTCCCAGGCTGGGCCACTCTCTTGGTGGCATCGAAGCTTAAAGGAGCCATGTGGTGCCTGGGAACAGGCTGCGGGTGGGGAGCAGCTGTGGGGCTCTGCCTCTCATGTCACTGCCTGCCTACGCGTGGGAGAATGGCTTCCATTTCAGACAGCAGCAATTCACACTGGGTGGCCTCTGCTTTCCCTCCCACATCAGCTCACAGGAGGATGACCCAGAAGGTTGAGGAGTGTGGAGCTCCCCTTGGAGGAAGCAGACCCTGCTGAGGGGCCTCTTCTCTCTCCCTGTGTCTGGCTCAACGAGGTCTTCATCTTTATTCAGGCCTCTTAGTGAGCTCTGGGGAGATCCCTCGAAGCCTGACTGGTGAGGCCCGTGAAGTCGGGGTGGGATGAGGGTCCCTTGAAGTCGGGTGCGGGGGGGGGGATGAGGGGTGTCCCACCTGACACGCTTCCTCACAGAGGCACATCCTGACCCTCTTCCAGGCCTTAACTATTTCTGCTCCTTTCAAGATGCAAAACAAAGAAAAGCAACAAGAAAATTAAAAACCAAAAATAAACAAACATATAAGCAGACACACACAGATAACAAAGGCCCACTGTTTGCAGCTTCTTTTCTCCACATTTCAGCTGATTCTATGTTGTGATCTCCTCAAGCTTCCCAGGGAAGGACACTGAGGCAGCCACAGGATTACGTACACACTCTACCCAAATGACTCCCTTTGTAGTGGGATGACTTAAACTGACCCTGAGGATCAGAGAAGTTTCATCTTGACCTTCAGCTAATCCTTAGTATCCGGGCAGTGGTTTCAGGGCCTCTTGACTTGGGCCTGGTACTCCAGCCCTACTAGGGACCCAGCTCCTCAAGAACCCAAGGGGAACACTTAAATGTAGCAAGATAAAATAACTACAACTGACAGTCACTGAGCTACTAGGCTCCGGACTCATTCCATGTCGTCTCACTCAATCCTCGTGCCCTTCCGAAATAGGTACTATTAGCAGCCTCTTTTTTTTTTTTTTTTTAACGTTTATTTATTTTTGAGACAGAGAGACAGAGCATGAACAGGGGAGGGGCAGAGAGAGAGGGAGACACAGAATCTGAAACATAGCAGCCTCTTTTATAAATGAGGAAACTGAGCCTCAGAGAATCTAAGCAGCCGCCCCAGCTACACAGCTAGTAATTAGTGGACCCAGGATTTGACTGCTCTCAGCCACTGTGCGTATGTAAGCTCACACACACACACACACACACACACACACACAGATGATGCACACATGTGCCTTTTAGTTTATACACTGTAATCATTTTAATAACATTCACAGAATCATAGATTGTTGGAAACGGAAGTCACTAGAGATGGCCTGATTTATGCACATGCACACATACACACACAGAGAAATGAGAGGGAAGGAATGAAGGAACAAAGGAAGGATGAAGGAAGGAAGGAGGAAAGAAGGAAGAAGAAAGGAAAGAAGAAAGGAAGGAAAGAAGAAAGGAAGGAGGAAAGAAGAAGGAAGGAAGGAAAGAAGGAAGGAAAGAAGGAAGGAAGGCAGGAAGGGAGGAAGGAAGGAAGGCAGGAAGGGAGGAAGGAAGGAAGGAAAGAAAGAAACTGGGGACTTACTTTAGAAAAATAGTTCTCAATTGAGTAGCATCAGAATCACCTGTTACGACACACATCTCAGGACCACAAACCCAGAGCGTCTAATTGAGTAGGTTTGGGACGCGACCCCAAATTTGCATTTCTGACAAGGTCCCAGATGATGCTGATGAGGCTGGTCCTGCGCCCACACTGTGAGAACCATGGCATGAGGGTAAATTGTACACGTTAAGGACCATAAGACCCACTGCAAATGTTACCTAAACCTACTTAGCAATTAATGCCAACGAAGCCTGGGAAAACATATCCCCAGGAGAGTCATTCTCATCTGATCACTTGTTCTTAAATGCTCTCTTGACTCCCAGCAGCAGAACCAGAATGTGGTAGGCAGGATTCTCAAAATGCCCTACCTGCTCCCACAAGAGATTCCATACCCTTTATCCCCCTGAACCTGTGAATGGGATATCATTCCTGTGACTACATTATGTTATATGACACAGTTGATGCAAAAAGGGATTATCCAGGTGAGTGTAATCTAATTACACGGCTCCCTTAAGAGCCCAGAACTTCTTATGGCTGTAAACACAAGTACCTAAATTTCCAAATTTGGAAGGGAGCTACTGCCTGATGCAAACCTACACCATTCAGAAGATCCTCAGGCCTCGAGCTCCGCCCCTAGGGGGGCCCACCTTATTGCCTGCTGGAAATGTCAGTGGCTGTGACTTACATTCTAGCACCACCAAGGTAACATTCAGTTCAGTCGAAAAAAAGAAATGTAAAGGTTGTCGGAGAGAACATCCTAAGAACCGCCTGTCCCAGTGACCCTCAGCAGACGCAGCCTGGCTCAGGAACACAGAGGGATCGCTCGTCAGCAGGCGCGTGCCCTTCATGGAAGAGCGGTTTAAAAACAGTTTAGGAAAACAGATTGCCCTCCTGCCCTGCTGGTTGGTCAGATAACACCCTTTCCTGTGGCTGAGATTAATCACCTGTAAAACTGAGGCAGTGCCCCTCACATGGGTATTAGGAAACTCAAGCAAGAGGCTGGGATGAATGCTCAGAGTCCATACGACAGCGATCCTCACACCCCCCCCCCCCAAATATTTGGTGATTCTTAAAGTAAAATACACAGGGACAATTTTGATTTTCTGCATGACTACTATATAGCTATGATTCAACCACCATGGTTTTGTGTTTTTTTTTTTTTGTAAAAGAGGAATATAAACTGCAGTCACAGACATAATTCAAGTAAATGAAACAAGTTGGCTAGTAGATAATTCTTAATATTGAGATTTCCTTCAAATATCCACCTCCAACTGATTTATAGACACCTGACATTTATTTAAGTGCAGAGTCTTCTCTCTCGAGGGTGACGTTCCAGGCATTTGATATCTCATGCGCGCGCGCGCACACACACACACACACACACACACACACACACAGTCTCCACAAAGCAGTTTCCTTCCCACCACAATGTGCTGAAATCAAATGTTTTGGTAACAAATGCATGACCATGCTTAGTTTCACTTCCCACAAGGGTTCTCTGATAACTCTGTTTTTGTGGTTTCAGTGTCACTTTTCATTGATCTCTTTGAACTATAATCATTTCGAAATTACAATTTTTAACTAAGACTGTGGGTTGGTGGTTAAAAACAGGAAGTTTGATGGGTAAGCCTGACAAGCAGTGAAAATGTGCAAGAAACTCAGGACAATTCAGAACATGATGTTACTGAGGGCTGTGACAGTGTAACCCCATGAGTCCTCCCGAGAACTTGTCTGTAAAGAAGGATGAGGCTACTAACCAACCATAAACAATTACAAATGTGGTTGATCTAAAATCTTGAAACACACTTGGATGTCCATGTGGACAGAAGTTCAAGAAGTATCACAGACTAAACGGTAAAAAAGTCAGTATCTCTCTATGGAAGATTGTATTTCCAGAGGATGGCAATATTATCTCCTATTCCACATGCACTGTGTCCTTGACACTCTTCCCATAGAGAGGAAGAATCTAATTCCATTCCTTTTGTATCTGGCTTGGCTTAGTGGTCTGCTTGAGCAACAGAATGAAATGGAAGTGATATTCTGAGACTTCCAAGCTAGGTTGTAAGATCCTTGCAGCTTCCACCTGGGACCCATGGAATGCTCACTCTTAGGACACTCCCTCTTGAGAGCCAGGCACCGTGCTGGGAAAAATCACATGGAAAGACCACAGGTAGGAGCTCTGGTGAACAACCTTGCTGAGCTCCTAACAACAGCCAGCAGAACTCCCAGCCGTGTGAGTGAACCATCTTGGATGTTGAGCTCAGTCTGTAAGTCTTGGGCTGACAGATGGCTGCATTCCTAGCAGACTGCCCAGCAAAACTCAGTCAGCCTACGGAATTGTGCTTCAAGCCACAATGTTTGGGGGTGGCTTGTTATATAGATCACTGTTTGTTATACATAGATAACTGGAACACCCAGCCACTTCTCTATCCCAGTTGATTGTGCAGCCTTTCAGTGATATTTTAAGCACATACATTCAGTGACAGGCATATACCACTTTCCCCTTGCAAATGGTAGCATAGTAAATATACTATACAACAGTATACAACACATCTTAAAGATCATCTCATACCTGTTCTTATAGACCTGCTTGCTCTTTTGTGGGGAGGGGGATGGGTGGGGAGGGGCAGAGAGAGAGGGAGAGAGAGAATCCCAAGCAGGCTGTGCACTGACAGTGCAGACATTCATTGTCTATATTGCTAAGACACTCTTTCGTGTAAAATATATATGTAGGTTACGTTCCTAGCAGAAAATACTTGCATCTTCTTGAATTCAACTGTATGTGCATTTTCAATTGTAATAGATATTGCCAAATCACTCTGTTCCAAAAAAAAGACGTTGTACCCAGTTAGGTTCTCACAACTTAAAGTTGTCTGTTTTCCTACACTCTTGCCACAACAGTGCCTCTACCAAAGTTTAAATGTTTTTTTTTACCCTGGATTCTTATTCAGGTTATGGATTTTATTACTGTGGCAAAAAATGAGCTTAATCCTTGATCTCAATTTCATATCTTGATATATCTTGCTGGAGAAATGCTCAGCTGTAACCGTATCAAGCAGTCCTTTTCGTCAGAATATTAAAAATAAATTGTATGGATTTGGGAAAGATGGCATGAGCTGCTAGGTAAAAAAAGAGCCAAAGATTAACGTGATTCCATTTCTATAAAAATCATAAACCACAACCAAACGAGCAAATAAAACACTACCTGAAGTTTCCTGCAAGGTCAGTGTCATGACTGCCTCAGAAGAAGGTGGGTCTGGTCTATAGATGTGGCTGAAAAAAGTTTAGGTCAAAAGAGTTAGCCAAACCAAAAAGAGTGCTTTCATCAAACGAGACTTTTTTTTTTTTTTTTTTGAAGTAGGCTTCATACTCAGCATGAAGCCCAACTTGGGGCTGGCACTCACAACCCTGAGATCAAGACCTGAGCTGAGATCAAGAGTTGGAAGCTTAACCAACTGAGCCACTCAGGGGCCGCAAAAGATACATTTTAATGTGCTAAAAAGCCATATTTGAACAATCAGTGAAAGACTGAGATCAACTTTTAATGTTTTGACACAAGCATAGATGTCGATGATGTACCGAGTCTTTATTCTACATAGAGTCATGGATCTGGGTTGATCTCCCAAACAACTAATTTGCTAAATGGCAGATTCACTAACCTTAGTTGTTTCTTGGAAGTATGTAGTTTTAGTTGATTAGCTTTCTTTTGTCGTTGTAACTGCATCTTCAAAAAAAATATTTTTTAATATTTATTTTTGAGACAGAGAGAGACAAAGCATGTGCGGGGTGGGGGGTAGAGAGAGAGAGAGGGAGACATAGAATCCGAAGCAGGCTCCAGGCTCCAAGCCGGAGCCTGATGTGGGACTCGAACTCACGAACTGCGAGATCATGACCTGAGCGGAAGTTGGACACTCAACCAACTGAGCCACCCAGGTGCCCCTTTTTACTTTTTTTTTTTTTTTTATTGTAACTGCATCTTAAGGAAAGTCATTTTGCCTCTGGTTCGTTTAATCCCACAGCTGCTGCAAGTGGAGAGCAAGGGGAAGAGTGAGGGTAACCCATAGGGCGACAGCTTGGGTTTATAATGTTGTCTGTGAGGACATGTCCCAGGTACTCGGATAATAACTGACACAGAAATTTTCGATAAGATGGGATCCTGAGGCGGGGGGCACCTGGGTGACTCCATCGGTTAAGCATCCGACTCCTGATTTCGGCTCAGGTCATGATCTCATGCTTGTGGGACAGAGCCCCAAGTCAGGCTCTGCACTAAGCATGGAGCCCGCTCAAGATTCTCTCCCTCTCCCTCCGCTCCTCTCCACTGCTTATGCATTCTCTCCATCTCTCTTTCTCTCTCTCTGTCAAAAAAAAAAAAAAAAAAAACCTAAAATAAAAATTAAAAAAAAAAGACCTGAGCTGAGATCAAGAGTCAGTTGCCTAACCAACTAGGCCACCCAGGCACCCCCAAGAATTCACATTTCTAGGGGGTTAGATGCTGCTAACATCTAACAAGCTGCTAGATGCTGGTGATCTGGAGATCATGCTTTGAGAACCACTGCTTTATGAGTTATTCTTATTTTTAGTCATTGAATAAGAAATATCCTACAAAGGGTCAAATTTTGTATAAAATGAATGAATGAATTGCTCACCTTAATGACAAAAAGCCCACAAAGTTGGCTTAGTCACCAACTATTTGTCAAGTTTCAATGCTAAATATTCTTGAACACCTGCAAGGTGGAAGTTGGATGTTTTCATTGCACATAATGTCACTGCAATGAAAATCAAATATTAAAATTGAAGGGAGAGACTTCCTCGATCACAGAGACTCTAAGATCTTTTCTCCTGTGTCAGAACCTTGTACCACTTCCCTAGAGTGTGCTGAAAACTGATCCATTATGTTCAGAGGCAAAGAGGGGTGGTTAGCAGGAATTTTGAGGAAACGAGGCATCGTTTGCTACTTCAGTTGAGGTTACCATAGTGCCTCCAAAAAGAGTAAGAGGACACAGTTGCTTCTGCTAACAAGGATGGCTCAGAATGACTTGGGGGCTCAAGATTATCAACTTCATCTGAGTTTCCGTGGGTGTCCTCCTTCTAAATCTCAGGAGCCCAATCCTTCACAAGCCCCTGACCTTGCATATGACATACTTGATGAGGCTTCAAATTAAACTTTTGTCGTAATTATGTAACCTGCATATTTGAGTTGTGTGTTTGATTTTTAGGGAGGTCAGCCCTGCAGGTACTAGAAAAAAAGAAAAGACATTCTTTTAGGGTCACCGTAGAAGCTCTTTGGTTTCCTGACCATTACTTGAGCTGAGAGTTTAAAGCCTTGAGCTCGTTAATGTTCTATTTAACTATTCTAGGGCACTCCAATGCAGCCACCCTACTCCCACAGACCTCATAGTCCATTGTTGCTACCACCGTGGTTAAATGTAGCAGCCACTTGGTCCTTACATCACTTTCTTCACCAGGAACTTCCTCACAGCCTACTACTACGACTGATGCTTTGATTAGTTTCGATATTACTGCATGCCATAGGTTACTAACATCCCATTCTTCATTGACAAGGAGCTCAGCACTATCTGTGAGGCCAAGAAATGACCAAACCAACCCCATAATCCCATTTTTGTAGGTCTGTTTCCTAACCCCACTGTTAATATTATGTATCAGTCAGGATCCAGTTAGGGGAACAGAAACTTTACCAGCTATTTTAATAGAAAGATTTAATATAGGAAATTCAACAGATATTGGGGGACTGAAAAAGCACAAAGTGAGCACTGACGTAACTCAGGTAGTAGCAGGTTGGGGGGCAAAGGGAAGAGGCTGGAATTACATTACAACGCAGAAGCTTGGAGAAGAGACCCCATGGAATTGGGACCCAGCTTTCTGAGTAGAAAATGGCGCTTAGCTAGTGCTGGCATCTGACGATCTTGGGCCAAGAACCTCTGGAGAGGTTCACATGTGTGCTCATATCCAGGATTGTGAGCACATGGAGATTTGGAGGGAGAGAGCATGGAAGCTCCGCCCTTGCCCCATGCCATCTGCCTGTTCCTGTGTTATATCCTTTCATAATAAACCAGTGATCTAGTAAACGAAACCAACAACCAAAAACCTCCAGGGAGGAAGCACTGTCTGGCTGGTGCTGGTCATTTTTTTTTTTTTTTTAATCAACATGCATTGTATTAGTTTCACATATACCACATAGTTACTATCCATCACCATGGATAGTTACATAATTTTTCTTGTGATGAGAACTTTTAAGATGTACTCTCTTGGCACCTTGCAAATATACAATACATTGCTGGTATTTTTGAAGGGGCACCGTGAGGCTGGTCTGGGTGTGTTGCAGGGGGACGCCTAGAAATTGGAACTGTCACAGCCAGAATGATGAAATCTACTGACAGTAACAGCAAGCAAAACAGGAAATAGTAATTTCTTTCTCTTGCAGTCTCCCTCCAGCGCGCCCTATGGGCAGAGCCTAACATGGAGCCACCTGGCAAAGGAAAAATCTCCTTGGTAGAGTCTTCGCTAAAGCAGAGTACCTAAGGATGGTTTGGAGCTTAATTACCAGCATAGGGTTCTCTTCTTTTCTCATCCTAAAATAATCTTATTGTTTTAAATGTCTCTTTCCATGCTGAAATACATTAATGGCTGAAATAACAGGCAATCTACTCAAATGTAAACGTAACACCGTACATAATTCTAGACGTTATCTACAAATGCAAATCATGTATATATAAGAATTAAATTAAGCACATCATTAATTAAGTAGGATCTAAACTAAGAAATGACTAAAGTCAAAATGACTTTAGAGGGAAAAGCAGAGTCAGAGGTTATTTTGTGGTCGTGGGTGTCCAGGCCCCCGCTGCCATGAAGCTGCAGTGGTCAAATATGCAAGTGACCCCAGGCCCTGGAGCTCAGCATCATTTTCTTGATTGACTATAACCTGGTTGTTAAAAGGGTGAAATGATACCATGCATATTAAATATCCAGAATCATGCCTGGTCCATAATATGTTCAATGAACCCTAACACTTTTTTTCGGATATAAGCACTGGGTTCCCCGCCTCCCCCTTCATTCTGTTCATGTATTACATTGATTGGCTTTTGAATGTTGAACTATCCTTGCATTCCAAGAATAAATCCCACTTGGTTGTCATAGCACATAATCATTTTAATATGCTGTTGAATTCAGTTTGTTAGGGGTTTGTTTTGTTTTGTTTTTTAATTGTTATTTACCATATACACAGAGTTTGTGCTTTTGGAGGGAGAAACTAAATCAAGGTGACCTTGAAAGTGTAACAAGAGAACTTCCTGGACTTTCTGCTGTGAAAGTCATTCCAGTTTTGCTCTCATGGGATATTTTCATAAAGGCGATCCCTCCGCCCTGCTCCTTCAGTGTTCCCAGTTACTCTCTTAGCTGCAAGTGGACATAGCTACAGACAAATGAAAAATATAAACTGAGTGGTTTAGAAGAAGAATTTTGAAAGCCTAGCTTTTTCTAAATGCCAAGGACTGTTTCAACTGTTAACTCAGGGATTAAGAGCATGAAAAGAATGTCAGGCTAGCTGATCAGAATTTTTATGATTAGAGAGAAAAGCTGGCTTCTCTGGGTCTTTGATCTAGCTCAGTGGGAAAAGCGGCAGAGCGCTTCAAATGCACCACCAGCCCATCTGGCTGCTTAAGGACACATCTGGGACAATATCCGAGGGGGGTCACCTGCTTGCTTTCCCAGCTGGAAATGAAGTTAGAGATTACAGGCCTTGTCCTGTAGCAGAGGGGAGGCGTTTTTGGTGGGCAACAAAGTCCACTGGTCTTCCAGCAGCACTTGGGATTAACTTGGAGTAGGTTAACAAAGATTCCGATGATAAAAGCCACTCGGGGCATTCACACTTCCTTGGGAGTTTTGATTCTGTTGGTCTGAGTTAGGAACTTAGATTTTGCCCTTAAAGAAAGTGGCCCTGGTGATTTGTATCATTAGGAAAGTTTGGAAGCCTTGTCTAGGGCAAGAGGGCAACTCTTTTCCCAGACCTCTGCTTATTAATGGGAAAGGGAGCTAATATAATATTTAACCACTGAAGAGACACATCTGTTTGGGTAAGGCCTGTCCAGGAAAGGAAGGGGATTACAGTTACTATTCTGTGGAGGAACAAATTTATGGGGCCGCTTTCGAGTTCTGCAATCATGAATGACCAATAATGTCATTAAAGGTCAAGCTTTCTTCTCTGAATTAGCTTGAGTTTGGTTGCAAACACAGCAGGCTTAAAAAGCCACCGAACATGGAGCCTGCTTGAGATTCTCTCTCTCCTTCCACCCCTCCCCTCAAAAAAAATTAATTAAAAAAATGTTCCCTTTAAAAAAAGAGCCGGTGTTGACTTCACCTTGGAGACCAGGGGCCGTGCTGCCACCACAGAGGGAGGGTCTGCAGCAGGTGTCCCCTAGATGCCAGGTCATACCTGACGCTCATTCAACTTTTGCCACTGATGTGGTGCATAGGAAGGTTTCCTAGGGGGTCCTTCCTCACCCCTGGTTGGAACTGTTCCCCAAGGCTGAAAGCAAAAGGCATATGGGCTGACCAGAAGACAGCAGCGCCTAAGAGCTCGGTGAGGGCTGTGGGTGGTTAAGGGTCATCACAGGTCGAGCCCCCTGACGTGGGAAGGACGACACAGTCAAGAAATGTGTGTCTGTTCCCTTCCAGTGAGTTGATCCAGCAGGAAAAGTGGGTTAGGTGTCTGAGCATGCGATGAGTACATCAAGGGCCCCTGCTCTGCCAGAGGCCCCGGAGGTCCCTCTGCCATTTCTAGAATCCTGGTTTTGGCAGGATGCAAACAGGGCCCGGGAGCGGTTCCTTTAGCATCTAGAAAAGCACCCCGTGGCACAAAAGGACAGGCTCAAACACTTTTTGAATTCATGAATGAATGAATGAATGTGAATGAGAAAGGGCTTGTCATTGAATTGTAAAACAGAGGCCCGCCAATCGTGGACAATGTATAAGAAAACTTCAAGCTTCATTTCTCAGACCTTTACTCGTCTAAACAAAGTTCAGGCCTCTGCCTGTTATACTCTGTTAACCACAGAGGCCCAAAGTTCTTCCCTAACTAATCGGAGCCTGTGATTGCTTTGCTGTGCTCTGAGGAGCTCTCATAATCCCTTTCCCCTCTGGGAAGCGGGGTGATTGCATGCGGACGATGGAGCAAGGCGGCAGCCACTTGGACGACTTCCCTCTCAACGTGTTTTCGGTCACTCCTTACACACCCAGTACCGCTGACATCCAGGTGTCCGATGATGACAAGGCAGGGGCCACCTTGCTCTTCTCAGGCATCTTCCTGGGACTAGTGGGGATCACGTTCACCATCATGGGCTGGATCAAATACCAAGGTGTCTCTCACTTTGAATGGACCCAGCTCCTTGGGCCCATCCTGCTATCGGTCGGAGTGACATTCATCCTGATTGCTGTGTGCAAGTTCAAAATGCTCTCCTGCCAGGTGTGCAAAGAAAGTGAGGAAAGGGCTCTGGATTTGGAGCAGACGGCGGGAGGACAATCATTTGTTTTCACTGGTATCAACCAGCCCATCACCTTCCATGGGGCCACTGTGGTGCAATATATCCCTCCTCCCTATGGCTCTCAAGAGCCCCTTGGGATCAACGCCGCCTACCTGCAGCCAGTGGTGAACCCCTGTGGTCTCATACCACCTGGAGGGGTGGTGACGGCCACGCCAAGCCCTCCTCAGTACTACACCATCTACCCTCCAGACAACGCCACGTTTATTGGAGAGCAAGACTACTCTTCGACTGTGGCTGGTGGAAATGACAGGTACGTGGTGTGGAGGGGGACGGTCCCCTTGCAGGTGTCACAGTCACAGCCCGTGACTTTGTCCGGTCTAGAAGGAAGGTGTCAGGAGAATGCGAAGGTCTGTGTGGCCTCTCCCCAGGGTGGCGGCGTCAGCTCTGAGACACGCGTCGTGGGCTGTAACGGGTCTGTGTTTTCTGCTCCCACTGCCAGGTCCGGCCCTGATGCTGACCAGCTGGAAGAGACACAGCTGGGAGAAGAGAACTCCACCTGCTTCTCTCCTCCTCCCTATGAGGAAATATACTCCCTTCCTCGCTAGACCATGATGATGAGGGAACAGCATTTAAGTCATTGTTGCTGATGAATGAGGTGTCGGATGCCGTGACTTTCAGAGTCTGGACAGTAGGACAGCCTAGGCAGCCTGATGGAGACCGTTCAAGGGGGTGCGGTGGGAGGGGAAATGGGAACCAACACGTCTCAGATTGGTAAAAATCAGGCCCGGGGTGGGGGGATATTTCCTTCTGGTACAGCTGGACATTCCCGCATACGGTTCATGGGCAGAAATTTTATTTCTTTGTCCACAACCCACCCCTTGCCAGGAAGGCACTGGGGTCTCAATTTTAGCTCCGGCAGTCAAGGGAAACATCACGGCTGCTGGGACTCTGGAAGATTCCATGGAAGTGAGAGTGGGGGGTGGGTAGCAGGTGGGCAAGAGAAAATAGGCTCACCTGGAGATTTCCCAGTGCCGGTTCTCAGCCCCTCAAAGGGGGTTTGCAGATCCCCAAACAACTCGGTTGCCATCCAGCGTCCCATGAGGGCTCTGAGTATCTTAACGGCTGCAAAACATTTTAACAGCTGAATAAAGTAAAATAACGTCTCCTGTTCAAAAAGTATTAGGTAGCTGGCTACAAAATAAAATAATAACCATACAAAATAAATAATAATAGGATAATGATGTCAATAAATCCTTAAGTTATCACTGGGTCACAAGGACTACTAGCAAGGATAAAGCTTGATGTGTCCACCCAGGCTAGGATCTCTGCTGGACGCAAGCCACCTGGGCCCAGGGACCAACAGAACATGGGTGCTTCTATAAGCACCTGTTGATGAGTTCTGCTCAATTAGACAAAATAGAGCCTCGTGTCCATACCCGGAAAATCATGGATCGTGGAAACAATCTTTATGGTCAACAGAAGCTCATCTTCTATATAAAAGAAGTTGGTGGCCTTAATCTCCCTGAATCTGAACTGGGTAATAAACCACCACCACGGATCGAAGACTTTAGAAGAGACAGTTACGACCATTGAGTTTTAAAAGAAAATATTTTCCTGTCACTCGAGATAAGGGAGGCTCATCCCAGAGGAAGACAGGATTCAGCAATTCCTTAACGTTTTGGTACCATGTTCATGATTTTTACTAATTTTTATCAAAAACATCTCATTTTCCAAGGACATGATTAAAATATGCTTGGCTTATTATTATTGTGATCTGTATTATATCTTAGGAACAAAACCTTTTTTTTTTTTTTAATTTTTTTTTTTCAACGTTTATTTATTTTTGGGACAGAGAGAGACAGAGCATGAACGGGGGAGGGGCAGAGAGAGAGGGAGACACAGAATCGGAAACAGGCTCCAGGCTCTGAGCCATCAGCCCAGAGCCCGACGCGGGGCTCGAACTCACGGACCGCGAGATCGTGACCTGGCTGAAGTCAGACGCTTAACCGACTGCGCCACCCAGGTGCCCCAGAACAAAACCTTTTTATATGAGAATTTGTTTTGATGTGTGATGACAGAAAATAATGGAAAAATGTGATTCTGTTTACAGAAACAATAGTCATGAAATATTGGATTCCTAACTGAGAGCCACTGGTTCTGGGGAGGAAGTCTGGGGACAGGGACACAGCTGAGCATCACCTGTGGCATGCCTACTGGCAATGACACTTGGAGCCCTGCGTGCCTGCTTCCCTCACCCCTTGCTCTGCTCATCCTCCCCCATCCCACAACTCTATATTCCTGGATTTCAGTTATAATGAGCATCAAGGGGAGGTCAAATCACAAAAAGATGTTTGGAAAGGGTGTCCATGTGTAGAAGCAGGCCAGGCAGGAAAGCCGATTTATCTCAGTGATGCCACGAGTCCCACACGTAGGGAAGTGGCCTTGGGGAGTTTTTAGCTCCAGGCAACAAAATTACTCAGCACCATCCCTGTTCCAAGAAAGAGAAAAAGTGCCAACACAGAGGTCATCGATGCCTCCGAAGACTGTGCATCAGAGTGTCAGGAGCTCGAGGTGGGTGGCAGGCCTGGAACAGTCAGGGGGTGGGAGAATGAGAAATTGTTCATTCAACTTCTACTCCCTGGTAGGACATGGGCCAAGTGGGGATAGAACAGCGAGGAAGCCCACCAACAGAAGAGCAGAGCTTCTAGTCTAGGAGGGGAGACAGATCTGATCAACTACTCTCTGACATCCAGGAGGGGTCTCATAGCTCTGGACCGGTCAGGAGGATCAGGAGGGCTTGCTTGAGGAAGTGAAGTCAAGGCCCCTGCCTTGCAGAACCCCAGGGAGCACTGTTCACACAGGAAAGCTTTGTGACTGATGTCTCTTGACCTCTGAGGACTGTCCTGGTAGCTGAGGGAACAGTAGCTGATACCCAGTCAAAGAGAAGGAGGGAGATGCCTGGCAATCCCCCCTAAGCGGGAGGCAGTATTAAGGGGGCACCTTACAGGCTGTGTAAACAGTATTCCTCTGCCACTGCAGGGCACCAAATAGAGGGGCCTTCTGCTACCCGAGAATTACATCCACCTGCTCTCTTGCTTCAAGACACCATGGTCTCTGTCTTCACTCAGGGGTTGCAGGTGCCAGCATGATAGAAAGCCCACTGAATGGCTTTTGGATTCCAACACTGAGTCTGTGCTCGGTCTCTTTGACTGGAAGAGTTTTTAGTTTGTCATCCGGATATTTGCCTTTTATCATTCTTTCTGTCAGTATCTTATGAGGGATGAATGGAGGACTGTGATGTGGGGCTAGTGAATCAGAGTCTGTCCGGCCCCTGCTATACTATCCACCCTGAGATTATCAGTGTGCAAAGTGGCCCTGGCTTTGGGAACGTGCTCAAAGTTTCAGTGCCCAGGCCAGAACCTTTAGGGCCTTGTCAGCCTTGTCAGCCATTTTAGTCTGTGTCGGCAGAGCAACTGGAAAGCCATTGAATGCCCTTAATGAGGAGGGAGCTGTGATAATGATTCTGAACACTTACTGGTTAGGGTAAACCCAGTGTCACATAGGGTGTAACATTGACTTTGCTGGCAAAGCTCAGATCTAGGTTACCCCAACACCAGGAGACACTTCTCCACCCTCAGCCGTTAGCGGGACAGTGTGTGTGGGTGCGTTCTGGCCATCTATATAGAATTCAAAAGAAAGCTAAAAGGTCTTGTTAATCAAAGGAGACAGGTTTCTGAAGAATGTAATGTTGTGTGGAAACTTCTCCTGGGAGCCGATTTGGGCTGGGCCTTTTGGCTGGAGAGACTGATAACACCTCAGGATCTTGACAGGGCAGGAGAGGGATTATCTAGGCCTGTGAAGTGAGGCCCAGCCACCAAGGGGAAGAAGCTTTCACAGAGCTCCTGGGACTTCTTCTTGATCCATTTGGGCCAACCAAGGACTGGATCTCTTGTGCAATCTGGGTGTGTGTTTCCTCCCTTCTACAGAACTCCAGAGGGAGGGGTCCTGCAGAGGTGGAGGGCTTCCCAGAGCCTGCGATCAATCAATCCTTTCCTTTTGGCTCCACTGTGCCGGGCACCGATCTGAGTTTCAAGCTCTTTGCTACAAAACCAGCCATTTAAATAATGCTCTCCGCACTTTTTTTTTTTTTTTTTTTTTTTTTTTTTTTGACAGAGGGCGGGGTACATCATAAAAATAAAGACTCTTGTTTGGGAAGAGCTGGCTGTGGGTGTCTGTTTTCAGCTTCTGACCTCTGGAGCGCCTCATGGGCCTTGTTTACTGTTGGATCCCTGGAGCAGGGCTGGCTGAAACCCTGCACCCCAGGCGGCTGATGTTTCTCCCCCAAAAAGAAGCTCCTCGTAGTAACCGTTGTCAGGTAGACTCCTTTTATCAACAAAGAAAGCTTCCCACCTAGTTCTCAGTAGTGTCCCTGCCCGTCGAGATAACCAGGGTGCTGTCTGCAGAATGCAACTCACACCACTTGGCATTCACCAAAGGCCTCATGCAGAGCCCTCTGCACAACCAACACCCGGCTCCTGTTGAGTAATAAATATGAAATAAATAAATGAAGAGCTTTCCAAATGGCTAATACATGACCACTTCAACTTAGCTGTTCTGCTGTTTTCTACATTGTGAAAAATTTCAAACAACTACAAGGGTAGAGAGAATAGTACATGAAACCCTGCGGGGTCATCCATTACCCAACCTCAAAACTCATGGCCGAGGTTGTTTCATTGACACCCCCACCCACAATCCCCCACCTGGATTTTTATTATTTTTTTTCAGGGTTTTTCATCTTTTTATTTTATTTTGTAAAGATTTTTTTTAATTGAGGTATAACTGACATCTAACATTATGTTAGTTTCAGGTGTACAATATAATGATTTGGCAGTTGTATAACCCAACTGGATATTTTATTAATTGATTGATTGACTGACAGAGGAAGAGTGTGAGGTGTGGAGGGGTAGAGGGAGAGGGAGAGAAAGAGAGAGAAAATCTTAAATAGGCTCCATGTTCAGTGCAGGGCTTGATCCCATGATCCTGGGACCATGACCTGATCCAAAATCAAGAGTCCGATGCTTAACTGACTGAGCGACCCAGGCACCCCCAACTGGATTTTTAAAAAGTAAATCACATCATCTTAAAAATATTTCATTGTGTATCTTTAAAAGGTAAAGACTCAAAAAAAAGAGTCATGCCATGATTACACCTAAAAAATGTACACTTCCTTAAGGTCATCAAATATCTAAATCACTGTTCAACTTATTCCCAATCTTCTCTATTTTATTTTTACCTCTTCATTTTGCTTCATTCAAAAACCAAATGAGATTAGCTTTTTGCTAAATGCATCCTAAGTTTCTAGTTACCTTATACTGTATTTTGGAAGGCAGACAACCAGAAAATTGTTCATAGTAGCAGATTCATATTTATTAAATCTCACTTTCCAACCAAAAATGTTTTTCAAGATTTTTCACTTTATATCTCCTCCTTTGTCACTTCCCTGAAACTCTAAGACTTCCCTGGAAGAAGAAACTTATTTCTTCCAATTTTTGCACATTATTAGAGATTTTTTCTAAACATAGGCCTAGAAAAAATACATACACGAAAACACAAAGCGATCTTTAAGTGAATGTTTAGTTGATAATTATGAGTTGCTGAATATTTTCAAGAGTATCTGAAAATTCTGGCAACCTTTAGCAGTTTTGACTTGTTAGGCCAAATCTTTTAGGAAAAAAAAGTTCTTCCCTTCAGAAATCATAAAAACTCCTTGGAACATCTCAGAAGTAGAAACCAGAGTCTCTCTTTAAGAAATAATTGGCAAAACCTCTTGCTGAACATTAAAATATTACCTGGTACAATTTAACTCGCAGAGGTCATTGATTGTGGACCTCTCACCAGTGAGTTCCCAATTCTCCTCAAGTTAAAAATGAATATATTTTCTGGACATGCCTACAACTCTTCCTTTGAAGGTGGATAAGTGTGTGTGTGTGTGTGTGTGTGTGTGTGTTCACCTATACCCTCTTATAGAATGTGATTTATGGATTTCTTGCCCATTTACTACTAGTAAATCATCAAGAGTTTTATGTCCCAGGCAGTCAGCAGTTGGTTATAAAATCAACAGCGAGCCGTACTAAATAAACCGTTACTGGATTGCTCTTAAGAACTGATGACAAATCAGAAAGTGAAGACAACTCCATGGGAATGATTCTCACCTGCCTTTGGGATACCACAAAGGTCTCAGATAGGGGAATTTTATTTGCCTTGAGCTTTTAAGAAGATTAATAACCAGATGAACTGGGAAGGAAATCAGTTTTCTGGGTTCCAGAAGTTTTCTTCGGGAACAAAGAATTTGTCCTCCAGCACAAAATCTACACGTGTGTAAATCATACACACAAATATGTCTACACACAACGGGCTGAAAGTGAAGCTTGTGTAAGAAGTCAGAGATTTTCCACTTTGAATCTTCCAATTTATTAGTTTCAAAAAATAAAATTTTAAAAGATGGAATGTGTGTATGTGTACAGTTTTTAAAAAAATTTTTTTTTAATTTATTTATTTTTGGGACAGAGAGAGACAGAGCATGAACGGGGGAGGGTCAGAGAAAGAGGGAGACACAGAATCTGAAACGGGCTCCAGGCTCTGAGCCGTCAGCACAGAGCCCGACGTGGGGCTCGAACTCACGGACCGTGAGATCATGACCTGAGGTGAAGTCGGCCGCTTAACCGACTGAGCCACCCAGGCGCCCCTACAGTTTTTAAAATAGATTTAATATGTCTTAATGAATACATAAGGACTGGTAATAATCGTTTCTGGAGCAGAGGATGGGAAGGTCATTTTTCACTTTAGTCCATGCTAATCAATGGATTTTTAAAAAATGTTTATTTATTTTGAGAGAGAGAGAGAGAGAGAGAGAGAGAGCATGAGCAGGGGAGGGGCAGAGAGAGAGAGAGGGAGACACAGAATCTGAAGCAGATTCCAGGCTCTGAGCTGTCAGCACAGAACCCACGAGCCGCGAGATCATGACCTGAGCCAAAGTTGGACGCTCAACCGACAAAGCCACTCAGGTGCCCCTAATGGATTTTTTTTTTTACCATGCTCATTTACTATCTGTTCACAAAATCATTTTTAGAAAGAGGAAGAAGAGGGGCGCCTGGGTGGCGCAGTCAGTTAAGCGTCCGACTTCAGCCAGGTCACGATCTCGCGGTCCGTGAGTTCGAGCCCCGCGTCGGGCTCTGGGCTGATGGCTCAGAGCCTGGAGCCTGTTTCCGATTCTGTGTCTCCCTCTCTCTCTGCCCCTCCCCCGTTCATGCTCTGTCTCTCTCTGTCCCAAAAATAAATAAACATTGAAAAAAAAAAAAAAGGAAGAAGAGAAGGAAATGATCTTTCCCCATGTACTTTTACTGTTAACAGCATCTTCTTGAGTCCTAGAGTAAATAATTTTCATTGCCACCGCTGCTTATATATGCAACAGATATACACACAAGGCACATAGATGCAAATGTGGTATGTTTATACTGTGATATGAATAACACTTTTACATGGACATACACACATAAGGTCTCGGGAGAGAGAACAGAGTGTTCCATTGTCTGTCACTCACCCTGTGTGGGAAAGATTTTTCACACATATATGTTGTTGCTAAAGTCCTCTGCTGGCTAATGTTCAATGTTAGGTAAACAGTGACCAATGTCAATGGAACAACGGCACACAGAGAGTCATGAGTCAGATTCCACAGGTTCTTTCTTTGATAGTTTTCTCAACCCAGCCTCTGCCTCCACACCTTGAAAAACTGCTCACCACAGCAGCAATTCACGTACCTTGGGACCTTTGGGGATGAAACTGAGAGTAACTCTAGCTACCCAATTTCCTCATCAGAAGGAGCTGTAGGATTAACTGTGCCCCCCTTCCTACTCTTTCCCACTCCGGATGGGTCCGTGCAAGGACATCAGCGCCTGCAGCAGCCACAGGCCCTTTCCCTCCTGGTCCTTCCTGCATTCCAGCTGAGGCTTTTCCTTCTGGGCCTCTGGGGCTGGTCTGATCGCCCCGTCAGCCAGGAAGGACTCCCTGATCCCTCGACAGTCTGAACAGGAGCCACGAAAACATGCTTGGAATTTTTCAGAAGGCCAAGAAACTGCAAAGGGAAAACAAAAATCTCTGTCTATAAAGCTCCAAAGAGAACAGGTTTAGACTAGAGCGTGTCTCTGCCTCATTTGGCCCCTCAGAGGTCACTGGGGGCTCACCTTCAGGGGTCACCTTTCTGGTCCCTGTGCTTAAGTGACACCCTGGCTGACCTCCCAGCTTACTCTGTGGTTCTCAAAGGCCCGTGGCAGGAGGCACCATGGCTACTTAGACTTGTGTACCTGGCGGATATTCTTTCAAAACTGGACAAAGTCAGTTTGTCACTTCAAGGGAAATAACTGACAGCATTTAGTGCTAATGATAATATTGAACCTTTCAAGCGAAAATTAGAATTTCTGAAAATTTTATTTGTCATCACGAGTTCGACAACTTCCCTAAAACTGTACTTTATTTTTGAGATCAAAGTGGTATTTAAAAATGTCATTTTAAGGGCACCTGGGTGGCTCAGTCTGTTAAGCGTCCAACTCTTGGTTTCCGCTCAGGTCATGATCTCACAGTTCCTGAGTTCAAGCCCCACGTCGGGCTCTGCACTGACAGGGTGGAGTCTGCTTAGGATTCTCTCTCTCCCTCTCTCTCTCTCTCTCTCTCTCTCTCTCTCTGCCCCTCCCTGACCTACCTCTCTCTCTCTCTCAAAAAATAAACATAAAAGAATATTTAAAAATGTGATTTTAAACTCTATTATATAATGAAATGTTAACATTTGAAAGGTCGGCATAACTCAGTGAATGAATATTTTCCACATGAGCACTACATGATATTACAAAATCATGTGCCTGTAAAAAATACATTCAACACACTAGATAGACCAATGGCTTTTCATGGATAGACTGCAAAATAATCATGGATATGATTTCAGATTCCATATTGCAATTAGCCTTTAAGAAACGGCCATGTGAGGGGCACCTGGGTGGCGCAGTCGGTTAAGCGTCCGACTTCAGCCAGGTCACGATCTCGTGCTCCGTGAGTTCGAGCCCCGCGTCGGGCTCTGGGCTGATGGCTCAGAGCCTGGACCCTGTTTCTGATTCTGTGTCTCCCTCTCTCTGTGCCCCTCCCCCGTTCATGCTCTGTCTCTCTCTGTCCCAAAAATAAATAAATGTTGAAAAAAAAATTAAAAAAAAAAAAGAAACGGCCATGTGAGTTTTGGTGTCGTGTCAAAGAATAACATCTACAATTATCTGAAAAGCTTTAGAAATATTTCTATATTTCCAACTTACACATCTGTGTGAAACCAGATTCTCTTCATATAATTCAACCCAAACAGCACATTGCAACAGATTCAATGCAGAAATAGATACAAGAATCTGGCTGTCTTCTGTTCAGTTGGATACTTTTATAAAAATTCGCAAAATTGAAAAGAAATACCATTCTTCTCACCTTTCTTTTCCACTTTGGAAAAAATATGTTATTTAACACATAAAGGGTATATAATTATAATTTTTATTTATTTTAATTTTAAAATTAATTAAAGTAAAAATTAAACTAATTTTTAATTTATTTTTAATTTTTTAAAAAGTTTATTTATGTGTTTATTTATTTATTTAAGTAATCTCTACACCCCACGTGGGGCTTGAACTCATGGTCCCAAGATTGAGTCACACGCCCTTCTAACTGAGCCAGGCAGGTGCCCCTGTAATTTTTATCTTTATGTTTTAAGTTTTTTGAAGACCCTGGAGCGCTTTTAAATTTTTTCTAGCTTTATTGAGGTATAATTCACAAGTAAAATGATAAGATTTTAAAGTGTACAATGTGATGATTTGATATACAATATACTAATATATTAATATATTTGATATAAAATATACTAATTTTATAATGAATAAACAATATTTAATTTTCTTATTTTAATTTCTAATATGGTAAATACTAATATATATCACATAATCAAAAATTCTTTGGGTTCCTCCGTATATTTTAAGGGTATAAAAGGTTTTCAAGAGCCTAAGTGTTGAGAACAGCTGGCCTACACTACAGGGGTAGAAAAGAAGGACTGTTCACGTGTCTTCCTAAAACACTACATTTCCCAGCCTCCTTTGCAGCTAAGTATGAGCATATGGTTAAGTTCTGGCTAACTGGATGTAAGCAGAAGTTTTGGGATAGGACTTCCAGAAAGACTATGTGGAAAATACACAGCTAGGGGAATTCCTTTTCTGACTTCCTGCTTTTTACTCATTCTGAAAGACTACAACTTACATGTGATCACAGAAGATCTAGCAGCCAGCTTGGACCATGAGGTGACCCTGAGAAAAGAAGCTACTTATTATAAAGATGGAGGAGAGGGGCGCCTGGGTGGCTCAGTCGGTTGAGCGTCCGACTTCGGCTCAGGCCAACGATCTCACGGTTTGTGAGTTCGAGCCCTGCGTTGGGCTCCGTGCTGACAGCTCAGAGCCTGGAGCCTGCTTTGGGTTCTGTGTCTCCCCCTCCCACTGCCCCTCTCCTACTCATGCTGTCTCTCTCTGTCTCTTGATAATAAATAAATGTTAAAAAAAAAAAAAACAAAAAACAAAAAAAGAGGAGAAAGATAGAAAAAAAAGTTGGTCTTTAGTGACTGTTACGATGCTGCCTGATTGTCTACTCTAGATTTCTTTAAAATGAAAGAGAAATAAAGTTTTAAATCTTGTTTAAGCCACTATTATTTTGACTTTACGGTTACATGTAGGGAAACCTAATTGGTTCCTTTAAGTGTGACAATGTGCTAAGATTAGCCACAAAGGACCCAGCTTTACATGGATTCTATAACTATTTCTCATGTATTTTTAAGATTGGGTTACATCCGCATGACAACCATTGTATTAAGGTAACATTAGTCATGGTTAGCATTGTAGGCTCTCAGAAATTCATTCAACCCTTTAAGCAACAAACATTTGGAGGCTCATCGTATTGGCATGCAGTGAGCCAGGCACTGGGTGTACATGCCTTCAGAGCTCTTGTGGTCCAGGGACGGAGCCACCACCCTCCAGGAACTGGTACTGGGTCCCATGTTAAGATAAGTTAAGACTATTCTCAGTATGAAGAGAGAAGCAGACAGCTTGTCACTTAATTGGTGTTTCTGGGGCAGGACTTAAAATTCTCATGAGTAAATTTCATTGTCACCCACACTCATTGAACCAGAATGGCCCAAATAAACAAAGAGGCTTCCTTCTCCCCTGTCCTTAATTTTGGTGGGTTGACAAATCTCATTTCCAAGATTAGCCATGTCCGTTATTGAGTGCTCCCTCATGCTACAAGGTCGATATAGTAAGTGGCTTGATTTGAAATACCGTTGTAGAAGGCCAACAAAGGTGGCCAAGGAACCACCTGTTACTAAACTCTTCTAAGCAAAGGTAACTTTTTGTGGAACCTCAAAGCAGTCTCTTCCCTCCAGTTGTACAAAGTCTATTACCATTTACTGGGAGCATTATAGATGGGGACTGGGTAAAGAAGAGATATACACAAGCCTTACTCATGAAGGCTGGAAGATTCCAGAGGAGACAGCATCTTCATGGTTACCAAAATTCTTCCAGGCTCCTTGGATTTGGGGTGGATTCAGCCCAGACCTGACCATTGCACACCCTGCTGAGTATTAAACACGATGATACTATTGATTAAAAACAACAAAGTCCGCAGACTTGTAATTAGTAAGTCATGCTACCCTGATGGGGAAAGCAGGGAGGAGTAAAAGCCTAGGTTGAACTAGAACTCTAGCTCTGCCACTTACTAGCTAGGTGACTTTAGGCAAGTTGCTTAACCTCGCTGAGCGTGAGAGAACACGTTTAGGCACGTGTTCTCAGACAATGCTGTTCATTCTAGGAGGTGGACAAACAGACCAAAATGTGCTAACATAGCTGGAGAAATGACTTTTCTATTAGTTTTTCCCTGCCATAATCTATCACTTTAGAATTAGGTGTGTTTTCATATAACTAAATCCTCCAAATGACATTACTTTAAACAAGGTAAGTTTATTTCTCTCCTCCATGTGAAAAGCCCAAAGGTAGGTAGTATAGGGCAGATCCCTATCATCAGTGTCCCAGACTCCTATCTTTCTGTCATCTTTAGTCACCAGCCAGCTTTCCTCTTCAGTCATCCCATAGTCCAAGATGGCTGCTGAAGCATGGCATTATGTCTACATCCTAGAAGGTGGAAGGAAGTAGACAAAGACGAGAAAGGGGGGGGGCGGCACCTGGGGGGCTGAGTCAGTTGCGTGTCTGACTTCAGCTCAGGTCATGATCTCACTGCTAGTGAGTCTGAGCCCCACGTCGGGCTCTGTGCTGACGACTCAGAGCCTGGAGCCTGTTTCAGATTCTGTCTCTCCCTCTCTCTCTGCCCCTCCCCTGCTTGCGCTCTGTCTCTCTCTCTCAAATATAAAACACAACATAAAAAAAAAAAATTGAAGAAAAGAAAAAAGGGCATACCTCACACCTGATTCGATTCTCTTAAAGCCTTCACCTCATTGACCAGAATGTGGTCCTGTGGCTTCGCCAAGCTGTAAAGGAATCCTGGGAAACACAGCTGTTCACTGTTACTGTTGTTCTATTACAAGGGGGAAACTTGTAGAATGGATACTGGGCAAGCAACTGCAGCCTCTTCCATACTTGGTTCTCTCTCTCTCTCGCTCACTCGCTTCGGTTTAGACTCAACTATCTGCTTAAGAATTTGGAACGTTTCAGAAAATGTTTGTTTTGAATCCCTCTGCTGAACCCAAAATATTAACTTTGAAATGCCAAGTATAAATACACATGCCAGAAGCAAGTTTCGGCCAAAGAAGCTTGACTTATAATTTCAGAACGACAGATGCACTCATCAGCAGGGAAGCATCAATGAGTTACAGAGCATCTAAGTTGTACAACAGGGAAGCTTTGAACCACAACACCAAGGACTTGCTGTGTCACATATTTGTCTCATTTCTTTCAGTTTTTGTGGGATTTTCAGTGTAACCCATCCTCACATTTGAAGGACATTAGTTGTTATGGAAACAGGGACATTAAATTCACATGGCAGGATTTAATGGTATTGACATAATCAAAACAAAGTGCGTTCATTCCAGAAGCTAGGATTTAAGGACTTGAGTTCTTCGGAGTTTAACTTGCTCCCTGAGTTTGTGGTGGGGAGGGAGAGGGGAGAGTGTAGGAAGCCAGACACCTTTGGGAGCTGCCATAACTTCTTTGGGGCATTAGAGCTATATTTAGTGCAATTAAGTTGCTAATTCAGTAAAAATGACTACAGTTTCCTTGTGGCCCCAGAGAATAAAATGCAGCTGCTAACGGTGGCTGATTTATAACCTAGGCACCGGGGGAAATAAGCCAGATTCTTCCGAGGGCCTAAATCACTCAGCCAGGCGATCAAAACAGCATGCTTGCCCTGGGCAGAGCACCAGAGTTGTGCAGCCTCCAAAACTGGGCTTGACAAACTCCCTGTTTTCAGCAGGATTAGACCCCTGCCTCTCCCTCATCCCTCAGAAGGATGCAAGAAGTATAAGAGAGCCTTCAAAGACTCAGAGGTCGGTACTTATGCTCTCCTCAGCCTCAATCACAACCCAAGGGAAACTGGGACTCAAAAGGCAGAAAAGTATGTATTTCGTCTGTGATCTCCCCTACTAGCAAGTTAAGGTCATTGAAGATGGCATATGTGTGTGGGCAGGGCCGATTTGAAGGGCTAGCCGATTGTATACCGCACACCCCCCCGGTGGACGCCATTCACAGCATAGTCTAAGTCAGTGGTTCTCAAACGTGGCTGCATATTAGAGCCACCTGAACAGTTTGAAAAATTCCAAAGCCCAGGCTGCATCTCAGACCAACTAAAAATCAGACACTAGAGGAGGGACCAAGATGCCAATAATGTTTAAAGCCTCCCAGGTGACTCCAATGTGCCACCACGTTTAAGAACCAATGGTCTGACTCACGTAGACTTTGATGCGAATGGTGTCCCCTGCAGCTATACTGGGGACAGTTTGCACAGACTCACATCACAGCCCTGGGCAGGGGTGTGACAGCCTCTACACAGAGGCTTTTCACTTATGTTGTCTGCTGAGAATTTTTTTCCCTTCTTGTTTTCTTCTTCGAGTTTATGATTCCTACGGAAAGATTTAGAAGATGGACTTTGCAAGGGAGATCGGCGCTTGTGATGAAGCCTCATCCTCGCCAGACTTCTCCCTCGAGCTGGGGCCTCAAATCAGGTGGCCCCGCTGACCCCTCCCCGCCACCAAAAGGCCCCATGTTTTGCACATGGGAAACAGTCAGTGGTCCTTAGTAGAACATGGGCATAGGTGAATAATGCAGGGGCAAACCATGCTAGGAGAAGAAAGTTCTGGGTGCTGAGAGGGAGACAATGACCAGCAGAAGGGAGTGCTAAATAGCTATAAATCTGGCTGAGAGCCTCCCCTCAGCCTTGTCAAAGGCAGTGAGTCGTAGGGGCCTGCTACACTGTCCTGGTGAGCCAGCAGGGAATCCAGGACCTCAGGGGGCCCTTGCACTCACCTGCAGTCACCAGGTCTCTGGACCACACGCAGTAGAGCAGAGCAGCCAAGGGCAGACTCCTGGAGTCACAGGATTTGGCCCCTTACTGGCCGAGTAACTTTGGGAATGTCTGAGAAAATTGTCATACCTCTGCCCCCTGTATCTGGTGAGTGGAATAGTCTGTGCCTCTTAGTGTGGCCGTGAGGCCCAGCTCAGTGCTTATCATGTGCCCAGAGCCCCTGTAGGAGCTTTGTAAATGAAGGTAATGGTATTTCTGCCCAGGCTTCGGGTCTAAGATTTCATTGCCTTCACCAGGGAAAGTCAGCAGAGGGAACCGGTCACCCTCCAGCTACCCTACCCTACCCCTGATCTGAAGGTGCTCTGTCACCAGGCCGTGGTGTGTGTTTCATGGATCCACTGATAACAAAACACTTCCAGCAGAAGACAGTAAACTCTAAGGTTGTGGTGTGGTCTTTTTCCTTTTTTTAACATTTATTTATCATTGAAAGACAGAAAGGGTCAGCATGAGCAGGGGAGGGGCAGAGGGAGAGGGAGACACAGAATCTGAAGCAGGCTCCAGGCTCTGAGCTGTCGGCACAGAGCCCGACGCGGGGCTCGAACTCACAAACTGTGAGATCATGACCCGAGCCGAGGTCGGATGCTCAACTGACTGAGCCACCCAGGCGCCCCTGGTTTGGTCTTTTTCTTTAAGGATCTGGAATGGTGTTTTTAAAAAGTACGTTCTGGGGGCGCCTGGGTGGCGCAGTCGGTTAAGCGTCCGACTTCAGCCAGGTCACGATCTTGCGGTCCGTGAGTTCAAGCCCCGCGTCGGGCTCTGGGCTGATGGCTCGGAGCCTGGAGCCTGTTTCCGGTTCTGTGTCTCCCCCTCTCTCTGCCCCTCCCCCGTTCATGCTCTGTCTCTCTCTGTCCCAAAAATAAATAAACGTTGAAAAAAAAAAAAAAAAAAAAGTACGTTCTGGAGTCAGAATGGACTCATCTCATTCCATCCTTCTGTTCTGACCCGTGACCCTCTCTCTCTCTCAGTTTCCACATCTATGAGATGGAAACCACCATATTCATACATATGGTTTATGGACAGAACCAAAGGATATAATGTCTGGAACATAACTAGCACCTGATAAAAGCAGCTGATATTTTCCATCAGTCTTATTCGCACCTCTCGTCTCCATGAGCTAGGCTGATGGCTCTCTGGCCCCATGGCTTTCCACAGCAGTTTCTGCCAACCTCGGTCCTGCTTAACTCCAAGTACTCCCAGAGAGCCCCGTTTTCCAGGAGTTCCCACTCCAAAGTGTCCCCCCCGCCCCCGATACAACTTCCTTATGTCAAAAATAGAGTTCTTGCTTCCTAGGGCAATCATTACTCAAGAAACGCTTCCCACATTGGATCACGTACCTCGATGTGCCCCATTAAGTCACCTCTCTTCTTTCCCATTGCTCCTGTAGGTGGACTGTGTCCTGTTTCAGCAGAGGCGACATATTTACTCCAAGACACTTGTGCCATTTAAAATGGACACTTTCTCCCAAGCGCGCCACCCCACGGCCTGCCAGCCTGCTGCATGCCAACACGGGGCTTGGGAGGGGTGCATGCACAAACTGGCTACTCCTAAACCTAAGAATAACTTGCACCCTGTGCGATGAACTATTTTGTGTTTATTCACGGCCTGAGCCCCACCCACATTCAACTTGACATCACTGTTTCCATAGTAAGTAATAATCTTCAAATGGAATACAGCAGGAACTGAAAGCCCCACAAAATGCAGCCAAATGAGACAAACATGTTCCTTAAACAATGGATACAATAGTGTGGTGTGGCCGCAAGCCTATGCATTTATGTTCCAGATGACTTCCATATCTCAACCCCTGGTTCTTCCATTCAACAAGGAATGGGGAGGATTTGCAACTATGCAAATAATACACCACAACCTCACATATCCTATGGGAGCACATTTTTATATAGAGAGACACGACTCACATTAACTGTTAAGACGTATTCACGCAATCCTGCATCTGGAACATGTGTTAATCCTCAACGTTTCAAAGTAAGTATTTGGACTTTAGTTCTTTACAGAATTTAAAATAGACCTTGGAACCTTGCTCTCATTCGTTGTTTGTAGCCCTCACTTAGCGCCCAGGATAGGTTCTTTTCATCGCTGCCTACGTTTTGATGTTTAGGTGTTAAATATAAGCTCTTTAAGGGCAGCGGCCCTGTCCTATAACAGATACCATGATTTCTCAGAACTGAGCACAGAGTCTTACACACAGAGGTAGTTGTTTATGTTTATGGATGGACAGAAAGCATAACACTGCCCAAGAGAAAAGAGAATCCATATGACAGGTAGTATCTGAACACACGTAAGGGCATTTTGTTCCTGGACATTGTAGAAAGACATTAACACATCCTTACCTTCATGCCTCGAAGTGTGGTCCGTGAGTCAGCAATGTGACATCCTAGAGGTTGTTAGAAATGCAGAATCTTGGGGCACCTGGGTGGCTCAGTCGGTTGAGCGTCCGACTTCAGCTCAGGTCACGATCTCACGGTCCGTGAGTTCGAGCCTCGCGTCGGGCTCTGGGCTGATGGCTCAGAGCCTGGAGCCTGCTTCCGATTCTGTGTCTCCATCTCTCTCTGCCCCTCCCCCATTCATGCTCTGTCTCTCTCTGTCTCAAAAATAAATAAAAATGTTAAAAAAAATTAAAAAAAAAAAAGAAATGCAGAATCTTAGGCTTACACCTCCGGTCTATACCACCTTCACATGCATGGTTGAAAGCGGTATTCAGGAGAGAGAGAGAAAAGCCAATGATAACATTTACTGAGTTCAAACAGAGCCTAGGACGGGGGGTGCGGGGCAGGGGGGAAGATAGGGGCTGGGCATTGAGGAGGGCACTTGTTGGGATGAGCAGCGGGTATTGCCGCGATGAATCACGGGCATCTACACCCAAAACCAAGAGCACTCTGTATACACTGTATGTTAGCCAACTTGACAATACATTATATTTAAAAAAAAAAAAAAAAAAGAAGAGCCTAGGAGGTAGGTACTATCATTATTCCATTTCACTAGCTAGTAAGTTGTGGAGATAGAATCAAACCTACAGAGTACATGCCTGTAAGTGCATTGCAACTTACAGTCAGGTGGAGCTTCCTTCATGAGGCATTTGCATACTGATAGGACTTAAGGCAGCCTATATTCTATATGTTACGTGAGTACTACATGCTTATCATAGAACAATTTGAAAATACCGGTAAACAAAAAGAAGTAAAAACCACCCAATAATGGTAGCATAGTTATTATTTTAATAAATACTCTTCCATATATCATTTGTTGAATATTTACGAGTGTCTATATGCATATATGTATATATTCCCTCACTTTTTTAACAAAAAAAGGAATCACAGTATCCATGCTATTTTGTGACTTTCCCTATTTTAAAATATCTTTTGAAGTTTAGATCTCTCCACTTTTCACCGTCTCCTCTTCTCCACACGTGTTTTTAATTCCCACCCACCCTTGAAGGATTAGCTCAGGGCTCACCTCCTCCAAGAAGCCTCCCTTGATCACCCAGACCATGGGTGGCAGTGATGCTTAGCTGACACTGCCAGCCTGGCCACCTCTGCCTGTATGCCTGTGACCCTCATTCCTGGGCCACACCAGCTCAGAACAGGGTTCGAATGATATTCACAGGACATTGGCCCCCACCTCCAGCTTCTGCTGATGGAAATTCGGCAGCCACATCAAGTTTCTGTCTCCAGGTTCCAGGGTGCTCTTGGATGCCTCACACATGTGTCCCATCTGTCCTCTTCTGTGACCCAGCGTGTCTGTCCTCCCCGTGCTGGCTGCTCCCGGCACTAACTTGTCCACTGTGAGCACCTATCCTCTCCCAGCCATAGCTGACAGTCAGCTGCTGGCTGGGTTGGATTAGAATTAACAAATGAAATTGCCAATATTCTCCGGTTTTTGACCTACGTCCGTGGCATTTTCCTGAGATTCACCCAAATACTCCCACTCTTGCATTCCATGTGACCGCTCCTCTGCTGAGCTCTGACGGCTGTTCCCAGTGCCTGGAGTAGACCCACCCGCCTGCCTCATGCTCCTTCATTAGGGCACAAAGCAGAGCAAGCTTTCCTCTGGGCGTCCCTCAAGCTTCCGGTGGGCGAGGTCTTTCACTGAACCTCGCCTTTCTTCCAGGTGACAGGACCTTCTCCTGTAGAGGCTGCCCAAGTGTCTTTGGGGACACCACACCCGAAGACAATCTGAGTTACCTGTACCGGGTAGTACTCAGAACGGCCCCTCTTCACCAACTGCTCACCTATGTGACTGGCTCGGCTTGGGCACCATGGGGGGCTTGGGCACCATGGGGGTGGGCGCCCCACCCCCGTATCCGGTCACTGTCTGGTAAGCGAAGGGTGCCCTGCTTCTTCACTGCTTGGTAGCACCATCTCCCCCATGAAGCTGCTGCCTCCTGGCCTCTCTCATGCTCAAACACCCCACATTTCTCAGGGGTGTCAGCTCGCACCTTTGCTCTGGGGTCCTTGTTGTAATTAGTCTCCTCTCTCTACCAGCCTGCTGGGTGAGCATGCATAGGATCCCACTGGCAGGCTCAGCCAGGCTTTGAGTTCCGGCTCTAACACTTGCTAGCTTGCCTTAGTTTCTTTGGCCGCTCAATGTCTCATTTTTCTTGGCTGCTAAAAGGAGATGATAAGAGTGCCTGGTTCACTGAGTAGTTTTGAGAGTTAAATAGAATCACCCATGAGAGAGGCTTAGAGCAATGCCCAGAACACCGCAAGCCCGTAATAAAACCTGGCATGAAGCCCCTGACAACATCTCCTTCCCCTTAGCACTTCGGTCTGTGCCTGATACCCCCGTGGTGGGTGATTAAAGCTACCTGTAAGGAAACGGAGGCAGCTGTCCTGTGCTAATTATAGAGAAAGCAGACTGCAATGAGAGAGAGTGAGTAAGGGCATGGAGGAGTCTGTGTCAGAGGGGCGCTGCACCCCAGTCTCCTAGCCCCTGGTCATATCCCTCATCTCTGGGGGACATTTCCTCCCAGCATCCACAAACACCCAGGTACTGGCCGGGTGCTTCTGGAAACCTCAGGCTAGAGCTGTGCAAATTTCAGAACCTTGGAAAAAAGTGTCCTCACTCCATAAAGCAGCCATTTAAGTCCCAAGAACCTGGGGGCCAACTGGAAGACATGATAAACGTCAGGATCTGATGGCTTCAAAAGCACATTATTCAGCTCCAAATATATACAAAGAGTCCAGATTGATGTACAGCTTCTGAAGATCTGTGCAAATTTCAGGCCGAAAAACAAGAGGGGGCTGTGCAGAGAGAAATACTCCAAACTGTCAGCACTAGGCAAGCGCTCGTTCCGGGGACCAGGCTGGGACTCTTGACACACACATGTGTCTTTCGAGCCTGCTCCACTGGAACCCGCTGACAAAACGCCCCCCCCCACACCCCCAGCAGCTTTGCTTTCATCTTGGCTACCCCTTCTATGCACCACCATGGCTTTCATGTATAGCGTCATAATAATACATATTAAGTTTATATTTAGCCCTACTTTCGCGGGAGAGACGAACGTAACCAACTCCTTTGGTGAATGAGCATTATAGAAACACAACAGCATGAATAGGCATGAGGGGGTCATGATGCCTGTGGACGTACGGTGGGTTTGCCTGGTGGTGAGCATTCTCAATAAGTTCCCCAGCCCTCGGCGAGGAGTGCTCCTAAAGATGCAAGACTTTTGAAGCGTCTGCCATGTGGGGATGCAGCAGCCATGCATTTTCACAGGACCAGCTATACAATCGGCATGTGAGTGCAAAATGAAACTGGGGCTCCTCGTCCAAAACGTATTAAGAGTTTCAAGATGGTGACAGCAGGGCACTGAAGTGCGGGGGGCTCTTTTAAGTATGAGGTCCTGGGTGACTGGACAGGTCACAGAGCCATATCATTAGCCCTGCATTTCAGGCCACCGTATCGAATTCAGGGAATGTCACATTCCCCTATTTCTCCAAAATGAAATTTAGCAGCCAAAGAAATTAGGGTGCTCCCTTCCCCTATCCTGGGAGCCTACAAGAAACGTGGGCTTATATGGCACTACCCAATGGCAGGGGTAGGAAGGGAGACTGTGTCCTTGGGCCCTGGTGGTATCCCTCTTTACCACTGCTCCTCTGGCTACATGAAGCTACAGCTGATCCCAGTCCCTCACCATCTGTCTTCTGGGCCCTCCCGGCAACTCAGAGAGGACCTCAGAGCCCTCCTCCTCCCTTACCACAGACCTGGCATCCACTAGCCACCCAATCTCTGCCTCCCCATGTTCCTCGACCATCCCACCCCTTGCAAGCCTGGGAGAAGTTAGAACCCTTTCTCCAGATCTGGCTGCTCCCATCTAGTCAAGGCATGGCTCTTCACCCTCCCTTCTGAGATGTTTCCAGATTAATGCCCCTCCGAAGGCCTGCTGCCCCTCCGCCTGAGGTGGGAAAGGGGAAAACAGACGCTTACCGCATTGAGGCAAGTTTCGAATATTCTCACCCCTGTTGGCTTCACCAAGGTTGTGGTGAGATGACGGCCTCCCATCTTCTGGGTCTTCAAGTGCCTTTCACCTTTTGCACCTGTGGAGAACTGCGGAGCCCCGTGGGAGATGGAGAGGGGTAGGTGGGTGGAGTAAATGCAGTTGACTAAGGGGGAGACCTTACTGAATTCCAACTCCACTGCTTCCGTTGCTATGACCTTAATTTCCCCATCCGTGGAATGCGTGACAGGCCCGTCACTGCCCGGGATGGTAGGGATGGGGAAATCAGACGCAGCACATACCCAGCCCTTGGCCATGTTTAGCTCTCTCTCTCCTCTCTTCCCTTTCTCTCATCTGCTAACCCCAAAGCAACTCCAAGCCAGAGGAGATCAAGGAGTTTTACAGATTTGGAAAACTGTCTCAAGATGTTCGTAACAGACCGTTGAGTGAAAAGGCAGGCGATCAACATCCCGCCTGATTTCATTTCTGTAATGTTGTGCACATATCCATTTGAACCAGAAATATTTGGAAGCATATTCACCAAAATGTTAATAGTGGTCTTCTTTGGGGGCTTGGATTTCAGGTGATCATTACCTTGTCCTTTATACCTTTACAAATCGTCTTAATTTTTTGCAATGAATATGTCTTTTTATTTTGTTTATTTAGCTTTTTTGAGAGAGGGCGTGCACGTGTGCTCGCCAGGGAAGGTAAGAGGGAGGGAAAGAGAGAATCTTAATCAGGTTCCATGCTGTCAGCACAGAGCCCGACGCGGGGCTCAGTGTCACAACCATGAGATCACGACCTGAGTGAAGATCAAGAGTCGGAGGCTTAAACCAACTGAGCTACCCAGGCGCTGAAAGAATATGTCTTAAAAAACAAAAAACAAAAAAAACATACAAAAAAAAACCTTGAAAATGTTGTAAAACGCAATTATCTAGGATGAGAGTGGTTAGTTTAGAAAATTTCTAAAGGTGAATGCATGACACTGTTTGAGGACACAGGGCAAAGATACGAGCATACGATGCAAGCTCTCTGGGCGCCTGGGTGGCTCAGTCAGGTAAACGTTCGACTCTTGATTTCTGCTCAGGTCACGATCTCATGGTTTGTGAGATGGAACCCCGTGTAGGGCCCCTCACTGACAGCACGCAGTCTGCCTGGGCTTCTCTCTCTCCCTCTCTCTCTGGCTCTTCCCCATTCATGTGTGCTCCCTCTCTCTCTCTTTCTCTCTAAAAATAAAGAAATAAACTTCATTTTTTTTTTTAATTAAAAAAAAATAGAATTAAAAAAATGTAAGCTCTAAAAATAGCTGCTCTCATCACAAACCGGTCCACCCTCTTTCAGATTCATTTGGCAAGTATCAAGCAACACTGAATATGGATATTCACTCTGACTCAGTAACTCCACTTCTTGCTATATTCTTGGAAGAAACTCGGAGGCAGGAGCACAAAGACATTATGTGTAAAGGGATGTCAACCACAGCATTGTAAACAACAGGGAAGAACTAGAAACAATGCAAACATCCATTGTCTTGCTCCCTTTTGGCTGCTATACCGAAATGACCTTAGACTTGGTGGCTTATAAACAGCAAACATTTGTTTCCCCCAGTCTGGAGGCCAGGAAGTCCGAGATCATGGCACCAGCAGATTCAGTATCTGGTGAGAGAAGACATTTCACAGTTTGTGGGCTATAACTAGTCACATGTCCCTGCAAGGGGTGCTTTTAAATTAGAATACAGCTAAATGTATCTTTATGTTGCAATTGTTCTTTAAAAGTAGTCATGTGTGGCTTTGTCTAAACATGGGAAATCAGATTCCCAACATGTTTTCAATCATTTTTTTTTAATGGGTTAAAGAATCTTGTAACGATTTCTGGGTGTGTTTAGTAAGCTCCTCGTTATGCAAAGACATCGCATTCAGAAGCAGGAAGCCACTTTATTTGTCTAAGAAATCATTTCACTATCCCAGACAGTGGCAACGTGCATTTCTGAAACCCATGGTTCTTTGCACAGAACTGAACCACTGTGGGAAATAGCTATCTGATTCCACACTTCCTTCTACTTTCTTGTAAGCTTTAGTTCACTGTTAATTCCTGATACTACCCAAGAGTAAATGTCCATCTCAACCTGCACGTTTCCCTATTTCTGCCTCCACCTAACCTTACAGATTCACTCTTGACTTTGTTTTTTATTATTAATTTTCCTATGTCCACTTGTCATTAAAACGTTCTGCAGATACCTGCAAGGCATCTTGCCCTGGAGTTGCTGAAATCCCTTGTCTATTTAAAGAACCCGAATCTCACGTTATGGTGTCAGGTTCTGGGCAGAGCAAACAGAGGGACCCCCCAAGCCGGAAAGCAGGGCTCCCCAGAATCGGCACACCCCTCAGGGAACACAGTGTCAGGCCAGCAGGGAACCCCGCTTGCAGAATTTGTCTTTTAAGGAACTATCAGGACATTCCTACTGGGAGGAAGCACATGTGAGATCATCTATGGGGTGAGCCTCCCTGCCTCCTGCCAGAACTTCACACCGCAGACCCTGTGAATCCTGCTTCTGTCTGTGGAGCCACCATTGCCCAGTCACTCGCAGGCAAAACCAGAGCTCCTCTCTGCCTCCTCTTTGTCCTCCAGGCCGCTGCGGAAGATGATCCTGCCTTCTTGGAATCTGCCCTTCCCTGGCCCTTGTCCAGGCCCTTCTCCTTGCATCTGCCTCTCTGCACCTGTTTCTTGGCTAGTCTCCCAGCCTCCAGTTTCTCCCACACCCAGAGTCCTCTGCCCTCTGCCCTACTGGGACTCCACCTTACTTCCCTTAAAACTGCGGCGGCGCCCCCTACAGGACAAAGGAGGAAACTCAGCGGGGCTGCTCCAATGGGATCCACACGTACCTATTCGCCTCACTTTTTCCTGCAGATTTTCAAGCACACTGTGAAAGGGTCTGTCACTGGGCAGGAATGCCTTTGGCTCAAACTTCACCTTTACAAAGAGCCTCAAATTTAGACTTCTGACGTAATCTGCAAATGGTGCTACGCGCAGAGTCTCAGAGATAAACGTACAGAGGTTCCCATGCAACTTTATCTGAGGTCCTGTTCCTGGGCCACATTATCTGTGGGGAACTGTAAGTTAACATAGTTTAAGTAAAGTATGTAATTATTCTGTAATTATATTTTTTTCTGTAACTGTAAAGCATAATAATCAGGCATTACGTTTTGTGTTTAAAGGACTTAATTGTTCAGTGTAACATATTTTAAAATGATTACAAGAGCTATCACTCTGTTAAGCACTTCTTTCTCTTATCCTTTTCTTTCTTCCTTCCTGTTTAGGGGTGGGGAGGGAAATTCATCTTTTAGAAAGCAGAATCTTTTTTTTTTTTTTAACTTTTTAAATTTATTTTTGAGACAGAGAGAGACAGATCATGAACGGGGGAGGGGCACAGAGAGAGGGAGACACAGAATCCAAAACAGGCTCCAGGCTCCGAGCCGTCAGCCCAGAGCCCGATGCGGGGCTCGAACTCACGGACCGTGAGATCATGACCTGAGCCAAAGTGGGACGCTTAACCGACTGAGCCACCCAGGAGCCCCTCTTTTTTTTTTTTTTTTTTTTTTAAAGGCCTGGTTTTCCTGGTCTCTGCCTTGGGTGCGTCTCTCTCCGCGGCCCCCCCCCCCCCAAAGCATGACTAAGCTCCCCCTGCCTAGAATTCTCTCCTCCCTGCTGAGCTCAGGCCAGGCTCCTCCAAGGCTCAGCCCTCGCCTCCCCACCCTTGGCGCTCCCACAGTCCACAGCCTCACCTCGCTGAACTGCAGCACGGCCTGGACCCTTGTGTGGGCCTGCCATAAACTACCTTGAACTCATATCTTTCTTCCTACGCAGTCATGTCTTTCCAACTAAACTGGAAGTGGGACCTGTTTCCATCCTCACTTCTTGTATCCCCAGCTTCCCTCCTTGTGCCCTGAGGTCCCATAAATCCCACAGTGGCTTGTAAGCCTTTACTCAGGCTTTTGAGGACCCAGCTCATCATGCCTGTTTGTGGACTCCCCTTAGGGGAATGTCCTTTAGGGTGGATATTCTCTTTTTAAAAAAAATGTTTACTTATTTATTGTGAGAGAGAGAGAGAGCAAGCAGAGGAGGGTCAAAAAGAGGGAGAGAGAAAGAGAGAGAGAGAGAGAGAGAGAGAGAATCCCAAGCAGGCTCTGAGCTTGATCAGAGCTCACCCAGGGCTTGATCTCATGACCATGAGGTCATGACCTGAGCCGACATCAAGAGTTGGACGCTTACCTGACTGAGCCACCAGGACGGACATTCTTAACCACAGGTCCTTGGATAGGCTTCAGGGGGCTCCATGAACCCTCCAAAATTGGGCAAAATCTTCTATGCATGTGCAGTTTTGTTTTATGGTGTGAGGTTTATACTTTCATCAAAGTCACAAAGGGCCTATGACCTAAAACTCGTGATGAACTCCTGCCCGGAGGTGCTCTGGCATACAGCACAGAAAGGAAGGAAAGGACTCAGTCACCTCATCTGCAAAATGGGAATAATGATGGGTGCCTGCATGTGAGGGGTGGTCAGCAAATGGCAATTGTTAGCATTTCTGACCTACTCCCAGAAAGTACTCATAGGAAGGAGTCCCCCACCCCAATGACTTAGGTCAGAGGTTCCCAAACTTGGGTAATCATCAGAATCACCTGGGGAGCTTTAAAAATACATGTTCCTGCCCTCTGTTCCAAACCCAAAGAGAAGAATCCCCAGAGATCTACATCTTTATCAAGTTTCCTCCCTAACGGTTCTGATGATCAACAAGGTCTGGGAGTCATTGCTCCCCCTTGCCCCCCCAGGCTTGTACCCTACACTCCACGAGGCTTTGTCACCCCTGCCTTTACTCATTCTGAGAAGTACATGTGTTTAAGGAAATGGCCAGAGCCTCTGAGGGAACAGCGGGCTGCAAAAAATCCCTCAGAACAAAGAATTAAGTATCTTTATAATTATATCCAGGCCTATATTTAGGCCATGGCTCATATGGCCTCTTGAACTTCAAATAAATACCTATTTTGTTCCTTGTTTAAACAGGTGTAACAATATTGGGGGATACTAGACTTATCCAGGCAGGAAGGCAGCTCCCACAGCTGTCAGAAAGCACTGCCTCACAAGAGGAAAAGCTAATTATACTGTCATAGAGCAAAATAAATGTACAATTTCTACCCCTGAGCTCACTGAACCACTCAGGGCAAACTTTTTTTTCTGGGCTGCTCTCTGGCAGGACCCAGGGCCAGCTGGCTTGGCCCAGGCTCAGATGTTTCAGAAGCGACTGCCGTGGGTGATTCCGGATTGGTGAGGCCTCCCGTCCCCAGAATGCCTAACACTGTCACTTGAACACTGCCCCCCCCACACACACTCAGTCACACACTCTTATCCACACACACACATCCTCTCGTACACTTGCACGCGTTCCTGTACACAAACGTGCAATGTTCTTACGCACACTCGAGTGACATTCACACAAGCTTTCACACACACTCACGCTCATGCACACGCTCATGCACACGCAGAGACACACACACCCCTCTTCTGATGCCAGAATGTACCACCCAACCATGAGAGTCTGATCCTGTGGGCTTCAGACCTCGAGTTCCCTGTCAAAATGGCCGAAACGTTCCTGTTTTTAGCCATTAAAGTCTCATGTCTGGGAACACCCTGTCCCCCAAGGTCCTGGGCAAACTGAGATGGCTAGTCACCATAGAAAGCATCTGCCTGGGAAGAGACCCAATGCACTTTCCCAGCCATGCAGTGTCCTGTGAATAAGGTTCTGCCCGCTCTCCTGACAGGCACACTTGCTCTGACAGCCCCACAGTTATTGACTTGGCAGAGCTGACTCATCCAGACAAGTCCGCACAGCGACAGCAGGTGTCTCCATAGATCAGGTAAAGGATATAATTTTGGGGAAACCTGGGTAGCTCAGTTGGTTAAGCATAGACTCTTGATTTCAGCGCAGGTCATAATCTCACGGTTCATGGGATTGAGCCCTGTGTCCTACTCTGCACTGACAGCGAGGAGCCTGCTTGGGATTCTCTCTCTCTCTCTCTCTCTCTCTCTCTCTCTCTTTCACTCTCCCTCTCTCTGCCTCTCCCCTGCTTACACACATGCATGCTCTCTCTCTCTCTCTCAAAATAAATACAACTTTAAAAAAAGCATATAATCTTGGGAATGCAAGCTGGTGCAGCCACTCTGGAAAACAGTATGGAGGTTCCTCAAAATACTAAAAATAGAACTACCCTAAAACCCAGCAATTGCACTACTAGGTATTTATCCACGGGATATAGGTATGCTGTTTCGAAGGGACACACGCACCCTCATGTTCATAGCAGCACTATCCACAATAGCCAAAGTATGGAAAGAGCCCAAATGTCCATCGATGGATGAATGGATAAAGAGGTGTGGTATATATATATATACAATGGAGTATTACTCAGCCATCAAAAAGAATGAAATCTTGCCATTTGCAACTACGTGGATGGAACTGGAGGGTATTATGCTAAGTGGAATTAGTCAGAGAAAGACAAAAACCATATGACTTCACTCATAAGAGGACTTTAAGAGGCAAAACAGATGAACATAAGGGAAGGGAAACAAAAATAATGTAAAAACAGGGAGGGGGACAAAACAGAAGAGACTCATAACTATGGAGAACAAACTGAGGGTTACTGGAGGGGTTGTGGGAGGAGGGATGGGCTAAATGGGTCAGGGGCACTAAGGAGTCTACTCCTGAAATCATTGTTGCACTATATGCTAACTAATTTGGATGTAAATTTTAAAAAAATAAAAAAATAAAACAAGTTAAAATTTAAAAAAAAGTATATAAGCTGGTGGGATAGGGATCCTACAGTGGTTCTACTGTGCATTAGAATTATCTGGGAGACTTTGAACTGTACCTTGATGCCCAGGTCCCAGCAGACACCATGTGGTTTAACTCCCTGGGATGGGGCCTGGCCCTGACAGATTTCTCTAGCTTCTGAGGGGATTTGACTGCAGCCAGGATTGAGAGTCACTGAGTCCAGGCAAAGTGTACATCAGCCAGGTCATTCCCTGGTGCCTTCCTGACCCTTTGCAAGTGTGTGTGGGGCTTACATAGCTGGCAACATGGCGGAGGTCACGTCAAGAGAGAGGAGCGCTGAATCTCCCCACTCTTGGACTTTGAAATGGACACACTATCTTGTAAACCAATAGACCCAAATTGAGTTTGCACACAAGGAGTGTCCCACTATGCCCCTAGCTGGAGGCTCAACCTGAACCTTATTTGCAAATGAAAGGAGCTTTCCAAACAGCAGTGCCATCTACAATGGCAGAAAAAGGCAGTTGTCCTTCTGTATGAGAGTGAGTATTCCCGTAGATGGAACAGGATGGGGATGAAGAACACCCTGGCTTGTAAGTTCCTCCTTGAGAAGCGGCAAAAAAGGGGTTGGAGAAAATAGCAAGGGTTTTGGAATTAGCTGACGTAGAGCACGTATTCTTTCTCTCCTCCTGTCAGCACTGACGTGTGGCCTTGGGGAAGTTATTTTTTGACTATGCTGAGCCTCAGTTTTACAAAGTGCGTAACAATACCCGGCACAAAATGTTCTTGCGAGTATATCAGTGACCAAGCACTGGACCTGGTTTAGCGTTGGTGGTAAGTTAATGACAAATGACAGCTATTGAAAAAAAAAGGAACGCGGATGCTGTTTTATTCTTTGTGTTGTACCAGTGTTCCCATCAAATCCCCCCAAAAAAGTATTCTATGCACAAGTCACGTAAACAATTAAGTTACTGGATGGAGAGTACTGAGTTCCTCTTGTCACTGTAACAAATTACCACAAACTTAGTGACTTAGAATGACGCAAATTTATTATCTTCTAGTTCTGGAAGTCAGAAGTCTGAAATGGGGTTCACTGGACTAACATCAACACGTGGGCAGGTTGCATTTCTTCTGGAGGCTCTGGAGGAGGATCTATTCCCTTTCCTTTTCCATCTTCTAGAGGCTTCCAGCATTCTCTGGCTCTTGGCCTCTTTCTCCTTCTTCAAAGCCAGCAGTTCTTGGGGCTCCTGGGTGGCTCAGTCAGTTGCGTGTCTGATTCTTGATTTTGGCTCAGGTCATGATCCCAGGGTGTGGGATCAAGTCCGGCGTTGAGCCCCACATTGAGCTCTGCTTGAGATACTCCCTCTTCCTCTCCCTCTGCCCCTCTCCCCTGCTCTCTCTCTCTCTCTCCCCCTCTCTCTCTCTAAAAACAAAAAACAAAAACCCAGCAATTCAGCATCTTTCTCTGACTCTGACTCTCCTGCCTCCCCCTTTCACTTATAAAGACACATGTGATCTCACTGGGCCCAGCCAGATAATCCAGGATAATCTCCCCATCAAGGATCACATCTGCCAAGTCTCTTCTGCTATGCAAGGCAACACATTCACAGGGTGTGTGGATGAGGAAGTGGACATTTTTGGATGACCACTGTTCTGCCTACTCCATGGGGACAGCTTTGTCACTTTTAAGCTTTTTATCTTCTAAAAGTCTTCCTCCAGTCTTTGACACCTGCTCCCACTCACCTGGTAGCAACTGCTGCGGAAAGCTAAAAACTTGTTTGAACCATTAGCATATCCAGAACATTCAGAAATTGCCAGTCAGGAAATTCAACAGTTTTCCTTTGTGCCTGCATGTGAATCTTCTCGATGGTTGTGATTTCCTAGTACATGCCACAGCAGAGGCATAGTCTTCACTTGTAAATTTGTTACTAGCACATTTGAGGGGACTGATCGGTGACACAGTGCCCTGCAGAGATGACCTTGACAAGTCTGAGGACCTCTGACTCCTGACAAGTCTAAGTACTGCCCGTAGGGGCTGCCAGGTTTAAAACTTTACAAGACCGCCCTTCCCCTGGGAGGGGTACCATTGGCAACTCCTCCCATGGGTTTTTTATTCCTGCTCCAGGAAGGAAAGGCCTGAGTGTGCAACAAGCTCTTAGGTTCTTCAAATGAGTCGAGAACTTAAGTCTGGAGTTTGGACAGGAAACTGGAACTCAGTGGGAGGTCTGTGAGGGGGTGGGGGGGTGCTTCCAGGCTTTCAAAACACAAAACAGGTGGCTTTCGGCAGTGCAGGCCCGGCTGGGGAGTGGTGGGGAGGGGAGGGGTGAATACCAAGTCAGCAGGCTTCTGGATGGGTGGGGCTGGGCCTGCAGCCTGGGCTGGCTGCCTGAGAGTAGAGAGTGACAGGTGAGGGCTCTGAGCTTCCCTGCTTGCCGCTCAGGAAAATCCTGGGACTGCCAACAGGCGTGGGGAGGCGCGTCGACTCTGGACCGAGACATACTCAACAGTGGGAGTCCAGCCAAACTGAAGGCCCCCTGAAGGAGAAGACCGGGGAGCAGAGTGGCAGGAGCTCCTTCCTCTGATGAATCAGCAGTGATGTGGGCGACAGGGAATCTGAAGCCATGAGTCCAGCCAGAGGCACCATCAGCCAAGTCTGACAGGCTTTAATTATTTTAGGGTAAGAAATCTGTGCTTTGTAAACACGCCAGATGTCCATGCTTTTGTATATTTTGATTTCTTGTTTGTTTTACTTTTGGTTGTTGTCGATGATGTTGTTTTAGTAAAACTTGAAATAAGAAGAGGGTAACAGAGTCCTTGTCCTTTCCTGGAAAGGCCCAGCTGGAGAATCAAGGAGTCCTTGTGCAGCTGAGGCCCCTGGTGAAGTGACTCATAGGAATGTGACCAATCTCAACTCCAGAAGTGGCTGCTTGTGAATCTCCTGGGAAGTCTTTAATTACCTCTTGAACACATTGTGTGAGTGAGCGAAATGGTGATTTTAGTGGCATGTTAGTCATGGGGACAATAAGAGCAGGCATTGAAATGGACAACTTAGCCACGTCCCATCCAAATCACCCAGAAGGCTGGATGACAGTGCTTCTTTAAGTAGCTTGGCAGATAATGCAAAATGCCTCCTGACTCCCCAAAGGGCCTTAGCTGCCCGTTTTCTCTTTACCCTCTCTAGCCCTTAAACAAACAAAAAAATAAATAGAAGTCTACAGTCTTTGCAACAGACCTGCCTGACATCAATTAACACTAACCTCCGGCAAGTGGCAATCCTCACAAAGCTCCAAGATGTTTTCAGCGCGAGGATTTTCCTGTGTTCTCGAAAGTATGAGTAAAGTATGAGTATACTAACGGCCACTTTCCTGACAAGGCAACCAGGCTCAAGATACTAAATGGTGACACTAGTTAAGTGATCCCGCGAGAAAGGGATAAATCCGTGCACAGAATACGGTCCGAGGGCCCCCATTCCCTGCATGTTCCATTAGACATTTGAAATCTCTCAGTCAAGCATGGAGCAAATGGGTGTCCAGGACTGGAGGCTGACTGACAAACCCCTGAGGTCTGATTCCAAGCTGTTGTCCAGAGAAAACTTCCACTGTTCACACTTGAGGGGGGTGGCCGGAGTGGCAACAAAGAGAAGGGGGGAGGGGAGAATTAATTCAGGAGCTGGGAGCTGAGAAACAGATTTGGTAAGCACATACTTCAAAGCTCACTAGAGAACTCCAATAAAACATAGACTCTCTGCAGCAACCAGGGAGTGATTTAAATCCACTTGGAATTTCTAGGAGGAAGGAGTGAGACTTACCAGCTCTGCTCAGAGCCTCATGAATAATTTCACCTGACACAGGACACTGAACCAGCAGAAATCAGGGATGTACAAAGGATAAAGTGTTTCCAACTCATCTTTGTTACTCCAGTCTTATTCGTAAGTGGGGAACCAGGTTGGGTAAGGGAAGCCTAGACAGGAAATTCACCATTTTTAGACGCATTATTTTTGTCCTTGTGCGAGAGATGTTGGATAGGAAACACATTTTCTGGCAGCCAAAAGCTCGCTGGCTGGGTTGGCTAAGAGAAAGGCCACGCACCCACGTACTACGAGGATGTGGACAACATTGAGAACTCCCTCTGGGCTAGCGGACAGTGAAAGGGAAACTTCTAGAGAAGTAAGCACCTAAGCCCCCATCGGCACAGGTGGTGCTACGGAAGTTACTCTTGTTGCCTTGAACCCCCGGCTGTTGCCTTGAACCCCCGGCTGCGATCCCCTCACACTCCATCTCCTTCCTCCACACTGCACATCCACTGCCCGCCAACAGATCATCAAGTTTTTGTCAGTGAGGCGGCCAGTCCTGGCTCTGGGAAAGGGTGTCCCCCCGCGGGTCCTCACTGCGCTTAGATGGGCGGGTAGGGACGGCCTGAACCCTCTCGAAGATCCCAGGGGGTCTCGGTCCGCAGGAATCACCCCTGCCCCCCTTCTCGGGGCGCAGCCTTTCCCGCCCGCCCAAGCGCAGCGCACCCGCGCGCGACCCAGGTGCCCACCGTGGAGGTGGCAGCGCCGGCGGCCCTGGCAGCCAGGGCCCAGAGGTCGCTCTGCTTTCCCCCTGATGGCCGCAGGGGGGCAGGAAAGAAGGACTAAGGATAGAGGCCAGCGGAGGAGCCGGCCGCGCGGAGGGTGCGGGGTTGGGGGGCAGGGGTTGGGGGAGCACAGAGAGCGGGGCGCGGGGCGCGGAGCCCGGGCGGCGCAGGCGGCTGGGACACCGACTGGCGGAGGGCGTAGGAACCGCCCCGACTGAAGGAGCTCGGCCCGAGACACCCGCCGCCAGCCGCCTCGACACCGGGCTCTGACGTCCGCAGCGACTCGGGGACGGGAGCCCTGGAAGCGCCGCACCCTCCCGCCGCTGCGGGTGCCTGTCTGAGAGACGCGAGGGAGCCGGGGGTCCGAGGGGCCCCGCCGTCCCTAAGAGCCAGAGACAATCACTGCAGCCTCCGGAAGGAAAGCCGCGCTGGGAAGAAAAGACGCGAGCTGCTCCCTGCGTCCCCTCTTTCCCAAGATCCAAACCCGCCCTGCAGCCTCTGGCGACTGAGCATTACTCTCGTTTTGCAGATACTGAGGCCTGGACGTGTTGTGAGCCTCAGGGACACAGGCATAAATCAGTTATGCTAATCCTGATCTCTGTGGTTCAGATACTTTAAATCCGGGAGCCACCTGTTTACATCTAATTGGCTGGACACCGTTCTTTTTTCTGTTTTCTCCAACCGAGGCCATTCCAACTATTTTATCTCCTAGTACAGACTTCCGTATACTTCGATCATTCCACCCCAAGACGTTACAGTAAACAGGTTCTCTTCCCCTCATCCCATCGGCCCCATTTCTCTACTTTCTGCTTCCACATTTAACTCCTGACCCATCTGGACCAAAACTCCCCAAAAGTTCTAGACTAGAGAGCCCAACATACACAGAAATGGCCCAGGAAAAAAGGCGGCGGTGGGGTCAGGGAACGGGGCTATCAAAAAACCAAACTGCATTTTTGTGGTGTTTTCTTCTTTTTAACCTGATGGACATTAAATTGCTGTGTAAAATATTTCATCTGTTCAGAAACTTTATTCTAAAATGACTTGCGCATTTGTTTCACTGATGCTATTTATTTTGGAATTTCAAATAACCCTTAGAGACCATGGACAGTTTTTATGTTCATTAAAACTACACTGGGGTTCAAAAGGGTTGTGAGACCTTGCTGTTATGATGTTAATAAACCAACAAAATAGATAAAGATCAAATAGAAAGCAGCATGAGGAGGAAACCAATAAAATGTAGGCCAGTGGGATTTACAAAGTTGTCCTAAAAAACAAAGTCTTTGTCTTCCTCTCCCTTTCCTCATCCTGTTAGCAAATCGTGCTCAAGTAAGGAGAGAGTGCTTGGACGAGTCCATTGCCTGCTCCTTGGTACTGTGAGCCAGAAAGCCAGGCTCCTGGTTCCAGCTCACTCTTGCTCAGCTCAGGTGAACACCCAGCTGGTCACACTGGGGACAGAACGTGATCTGGGTGGGGCAGCACTGCCAAATAAGACGGCCCTCCACCTTCTGGAAACTGTAGCGCAGTGCTCCCAAGGCGTGGGTCTGTGGGTTGCGCCTTTACGTTAGTCCTCCAGTACCTTCCATTTCCTCAGCGTCTGCATTTCTAGCTTGGCAGTGGCCCAGGCTCCTGAGTTTTCACTTTCCTTCCTGCAGTCTTCTTTTCTGGCAGTTTGGTTCATTCATTAACATCTCCATCAGAGGGATGGGCAGGGAGCTTGAAAGTCCACTCAGCTCTTCTTAATGGTCCTTCTGGTACTGGGTTTGGTGGGAAAAGAGCCACGCTGTTGGCTAAAATGAGATTTTGGGATTATCCATGGATTTAATCTGGTCTTCTCACATCTACCATTTCCACAAGTAATTAGAGATTACTAGATACATTGAGAAGTTGCATTAGCCTTAAAGAATTTGGAGAAAATCTAAATAGGCTTAAATACCATCTTGGAGTCTAGAATGTTAAGCTCTATGCTCCAGATAATTAACATTTTTAAGGCCTTTCCCTGCTCCTGCTCCCTGCACCCTGTGGTTAACGTCACTACTGGGTAACAAGTCACTGAAAACATTTTAAATATAATATATTTTGCAGGGAGGGTGAGCAGAGTAGAAACGCAGTAAATACACTACCGTTGTATTCAGAGAGAATAGGCCAGGCAGCATTGGCGATTTGAAACGTCTCTATCATCCGAAAGTACATTCCGATCCGTGCAGTTTGAGAAGTTGAGAAGATTTTGATTATTAACATATATGAGAGACCGGCAGGTGGAGGACGATTTGTAGAGCCATGCCCTCTCTGTAAGCATGGGCGTACCACCCCTCCTCCTGGAGAACACCTTAGACACACAGTGCCTGTCCAGAGCAGTGGGTGATGCTTACAGAGGGAGCATGGCCCTTCCTCCAAGCTCAGGGGGGCTCCTTCCAGAGACTGTGAGTGTAGGCAATAGCATTCTTTTGATTTTTCTTTTCCCAGTGGGAGTCCTACATTAGCACTGACATAAAAATGGCATCCTATTATGGCAGATGGCTGAGAACATGGTAATCATAGTATCTCGTGCTTCTGTAGCGTTTGACAGTTTTCAAGGCAATTTTGTATTTGTTCTCTTATTTGATCTTCATAATAACTGCGAGGTAGGATGGATATTATCACCTCCATTTCTTTCTGACGAGGAATTTAGCCATGGTCAGAAAGGTAGGAAGAGCAGAGTAGAATTAGAATCCAGCCTTCTGACACAGCCTTCCATTAAGGTTCTATACCATTAAAGTTCTATAATAAAACGTCACAGTTTCTTATGTGACTGCATTATCATGCCTGCTATATGTTCATTAACTACATTGCACTCAAGCATGATAATTTTATATTGATTTAATTGTGCAAATTATACTCATGAAAAAATGGTCTCTTTTTTTAATAGTCTGTCTCCTTGGGGATACTATTATTGCAATAACTCTGTCCTTTTGTTGAATTTCTCCCCCTTAATAATCAGCAAAGTGTTAATCTAGCCACATTGGACAATTTCCCAAAGTCACTTAAACTGACTTATAAAAGATCACCCACAATTCACTTTATCCCATGGCTCTTCTTTTCCATTACTAGAATCTGAGTGCATACGGAGCTACTCCCCAAAGGAACAGGTCAAGATCACAGGTTACCGAAAACAAACAACTCCAGCACAAACCAAAGGTTTTTATGTATACGTAATAACTACACATTTTATATCCATAGGTATTTTTAGAAAGATTGATAAAAAACTCTCTGACATACCCACATGATGGTAGTCCGATTCATGCTCAAAAAAAGCTTTTCAGCTTTTTCCATCAACACCATTCATATTTTAGAAGACGAACTTTGCAGGGGCCTCCCCAAAGAATTTCCTTAAATCTCTGCCAACCTGCGGGGAGAAGGAGTAGAGATATTACATAAATATCTGCATTGAGTTCTTGGATAGAGTTGCACAATGGCCATATATGGTGAAAGGTAGATTTTCCCTTGTGACTATATTGTTGGAATATGTTAAATGCATATGTCTCCATTTCTGCTCCCAAGAAGCTGGTGTACAGATGTTTAGTATTGGGGTCGTAGAAACGCCGCGGTCTACAGTTTACATGATGTCTAATAGGTTTCTAGAATGTGCTTAAAAGGCAGTGTTCAGAATTAGGCCTCTAACCTTCTTTGACGTAATTGTCTTTCTTTGGAGTCACATCTTGAAGGAAAGGATGAAGATTTGGAAAGGGAATTAATTTTCTCAAAACCAGACTTACTCTTTTCCTTCTGTACTTTATAGTAATCCTTTAAACTCAAAAAAACTTCAGCTAATTATGGATTTCTACCTGACTAATGTTGCCATTTGAGTGGCTACATGTCACTCTTTCTGGTTTCTGACCCCCTGTCAGGCCAATTCTGCCTGATTTCACTCATGTGCTGCTGCTTTTTATAATCTGAACATTATTTCCACTCAAATGTTTCCAGCTTTGCAAAAAACCTAGGAATCTGAAAGGCGGGGGGGAAACCTCTCAAAACTACTATTTGGATAATTATCACTTTCAGTTATTCTGATTTTTTTTTTCTGCAAAACGGATACTATGAGAAGAACATTTGAAAAAAGTTAAAGGTTTTACTTTGAAAGCTAAATTTCCTAACTCACATTTTATTTTATTTTTTTAAATTTTTTTTTCAACGTTTATTTATTTTTGGGACAGAGAGAGACACAGCATGAACGGGGGAGGGGCAGAGAGAGAGGGAGACACAGAATCGGAAACAGGCTCCAGGCTCTGAGCCATCAGCCCAGAGCCCGACGCGGGGCTCGAACCCACGGACCGCGAGATCGTGACCTGGCTGAAGTCGGACGCTTAACCGACTGTGCCACCCAGGCGCCCCATCTAACTCACATTTTAAAAATAGAGCTTAGGCAGTCTCCCTGGTAATTAAAATACAATTTCCCCTCTATTTTCTATGCTCAATAAACTCAACTGTTACAATATATTTTGAAATGTACAACATGGAGTCTAGGGCATTAAACAAAAAAGTTAAAAGGCTTTGAGGGGATTTTTAAAGATCCAGTTTCCTAATAAGCAAAATAGACCCTGGAAAGATTTCATGGTGTTTAATATGTTTTTTCCCTATCTTCTAAATGCAATAATCTCTAACCACCACTTGATCATCAGAGATTTATATTCACTATAATTTATGTCAACTTATATCTGGGATTCTTTTTTTTTTTTCTACAACGTTTGGCAGCAAACTGCTGGTGGAAACTAGAATGTTTCACATTAGCAGCCCTCTTAAATTATTTCTATGAAATAATTTACTGTGGATTACAAATTCTTATATGGCATTTAAAGTTAATGATTAGGCAGAGAGATATATCAAAAATATGATTAGTCACATATGTACCTGACTTGCATGGTTTTAACTCTATGTGTGTTTTACAAGAATTGCTTTTCAAAAAGATATTTCTGGGCTTATGCATTTTTCCTATTAAAGCCAACGTATTTTTAAAGGAAAAGAGAAATAGACATACATGCTCCTATAAACTGTCTCCTCTAATTAAATGTCTATAAGATTATTTTCTATTTCTTGATGGCCATTTACAGCATAGGTATTGCTGCATGGTCTGAAACTTAAAAGAGCTCACAATGGTGAAGATCTCTTGCAGCACAACTTGAAGTCAAGATGTAAAAATCCTAAGAGAGTATAAGAGTTTTAATGAAAATTGTAATGTCTCTCTTTCACTGCCAGGAATCAGTAACGAAGTGATGTACCCCCAACAGAACAAGAAATGAAATGAAACCCAGGGCTCCTTATACAAAGCTCAGAATGAGCTCCTTCCTGACTCGATTTCATTTTCTCTACATAGCTTAAGGCTTAAAGCTGTTAGATATTTCTGTGCTTAATTTCACTTATCACCCAGGGAAGTAAGACTTAGATGGGTGGCCATGAAAGTTGGGTTAATAGAAAATAAAAAAATAATTAAAAAAAAAAAAAAAGAAAGTTGGGTTAAAATTTTATTTGCATGGAAGCAGCTCCTCCCAGAACATCTCTTCTGTATCTCAGACAGATATTTCTTTTTCTCCTCCCTTCTTCTCTTTTCCTATTTCACAGTGGTTTTCTTAACTCAACTATTTATGATTCATTTCATGAAAGGCTAGGTTTTCTCCGAGGGTACTATAATGTCTCAAAGTGGTTTTAGAAACTAGCAGTAACAAGAAACTATTTTCTTTTGTGATGTAAAATAGAGTCATTGTTAATAGCCTACAACCTGCAATTAACTATTAAAAAAGGAATTTATGAGGGCTGGTTATTATCCTCCTGAAATAACGTTGTTACAAGTCTGCCCTTGTCAGTCATCTGCAGGAATCACGTGCTGGATCCCAAACAAAGGGAGGGTCTGGATCCACACAGAGGCTCGTGGCAAATTACCCAGTGACAGCCTGGCCTGATAGCCCCTTATGCCCTTTGTCACCTTTTCAAAACAAGAGAATAATAGCCACATGTGTATTTTATCCTGATTGGACTAAAAGGCACCTGTTTGTGAAGCTGAGTTTGAATTGGGAATTAGAAAAATATTTGCATGGCTGGTAACAGCAAATTACGTGGGAGTGCCTTGGGGACACTGGGGCAGTAGCAGGCAGGGCTTAGGAAAGACAACTGGAAGCATCCTGCACACACTGAAAACTGCGTGTCAACTCTTTTCCTTCTTTCTAACATTAATATAAGTCCTAAGAAGAGCTTCCTCTTCCTCTCCTTGCGCTGTAAGCGCTTTCCTTGGCCGAAGCTGGGTCTCTCTGGCCAGCCCCTTGTGAGTCCTCTTTGGCATCAGCAAAGAAGAGAGGAATAGAGAGAGCATCCTATCAAGCAGCTGAGCATGGCATGGGCGGAAGAGGGAGGAGGGGGCAAGGAGAAAGGCACAGGATTATTCACCAGAGGCTGGATTAGTCTAAAGCTCAGCAACTGGAACAGGTCTGCTGCTGTTGCAGAAGCACCAAAGGTAGAGGGTCTGCCTTGGAAGGAGAGCTACAGAGCATGAAGAATAATGAGATCGTGCGTGGCTGGGGAAGGATGGGAGATGGTCTAGGAGGTGGATGAGGAGAAGGAAGAGGGGGAGAAGGAGGAGGATTAAAGAGGAGGCAAAGGCCTGAGAATGGTTTGATTGGTTTCCAAGAGCCAAAGATATAAAATTCCAGGTTCTAAACCTTTATAATATAAATCATCATTCCCTGAAGAAAGTAATAGAATCTCACTGGTAAAGTAATGGCCTTCTTTACTTAAAAAAAAAAAAAAATTTTTTTTTGCAGGGGGGAATGCAAGCTGGTGCAGCCACTCTGGAAAGCAGTATGGAGGTTCCTCAAAACACTAAAAACAGAACTACCCTACGACCCAGCAATTGCACTACTAGGTATTTATCCACGGGATATAGGTATGCTGTTTCGAAGGGACACATGCACCCCCATGTTTATAGCAACACTAGTAACAATAGTCTAAGTATGGAAAGAGCCCAAATGTCCATCGATGGATGCATGGATAAAGAAGATGTGGTATATATATACAATGGAGTATTACTCAGCCATCAAAAAGAATGAAATCTTGGCATTTGCAACTACATGGATGGAACTGGAGGGTATGATGCTAAGTGAAATTAGTCAGAGAGACAAAAATCATATGACTTCACTCATATGAGGACTTTAAGAGACAAAACAGATGAACATAAGGGAAGGAACACAAAAATAATAAAAAAACAGGGAAGCGGACAAAACAGAAGAGACCCATAAATATGGAGAACAAACTGGGGGTTACGGGAGGGATTGTGGGAGGGGAGTTGGGCTAAATGGGTGAGGGGCACTAAGGAATCTACTCCTGAAACCATTGTTGCACTATATGCTAACTAATTTGGATGTAAATTTAAAAAAATAAAAAAATACAATTAAAAAATAATAAAATAAAATAAATAAATAAAACAATGGCAAATCTGATGTTAATTTTTTTTTTTTTTTTTACCCCGTCCCTCCAAATTGGGGGGGGGGGGGAAGCTCTCCAAGATTTGGGTGAATGTTGCTTAATATGAAATGCCAAAGCACAGAAGATTGGCTTTAAAATGAGAATAAATGAGAATAAAAACACAAAACTAAGAACCATCACTTCTAAGACCTTCACTTAAATAAGCATAGTCTAACACACTGTGATGTTCATTACTGATTTCAGAAAGTTATCAAAAGCATCTGTTCAGTATGTTTGGAAAGCCAACTTGCTTAGTTCTGTGAAACAATGTCTGAGTTAGCGTCTATGGAAAACAGAATAGCACACACACGATTTTAATCCCATTATTTTGAAGACTTGGTAAAGCTTTGGTGTCATCTGAAATGGCTGATTTTCTTATTTTGTATACTTAGACAAACACTAATAATTTTAGGAAAAAGTTATGTAGATTTAGAAAACTGAAAATCATAATCTAGAATTGAAATTGTCACTTAAGATAGAGCTCTGATATGTAATTGTCTGAATACAATTTGTCCTTCATAGGATCAAAACTCACCTCTAAAGGAAAATCTAAAATCCACTACAATAGTTACAAAAATTTGGAAATTAAAGACCCGCCAGAAATAAATATAACAAAACAATAAATGCCATCTGCCAAAGTATTGCTAATTTATATACTAGCAGCCTGTTTGACTTTATTATACAAAACTTCAGAGCAGCCACTATCACAGATATTTATGGAATGATGGCCTGTGTAGTAGTCCCTGCCCGTCACTTAATCACCCAATAAATCCAAACCTGGAATATTTTCAGCAACATTCATCAAGGGTCACTTTTTTTTTTTTTTAAGCTTATTTATTTTGAGAGAGAGAGCACAAACAGTAGAGAGACAGAATCCCAAGCAGGCCCCACGCCACCGGAACAAGCCTGATGTGGGGCTCAAACTCACAAACTATGAGATCATGCCCTGAGTCAAGATCAAGAGTTGGTCGTTTAACCAGGTATGCCACCCGAGGTGTCCCCATCAAAGGTCACTTTTAAGTGATGTAAACTATCAATGATAGCCTTTTAAAAGACTATCTACTTTCGGTCAAAATGTTGCTATAGAAAATCATCTCCCTTTGAAGTGCTATGTATTAATTGCATCTGTAATCACGGTGTCAAAATAAAATGCAAAGAACACCTATGAAAAGCCTTTCTTAGTTGAATGTAGAAGAGAAGCACAGAAGATGATGTTCATTTTGTAACATGCTCTTATTCCGTGATTATCTATAAATAGCCAGAGCAAAAAGAGACTCAAATGAGTGGCCTTCTGGTCAAAAGATGGAAACTGATATGTTTAGCCATTGAAAACTTAGGAGAACTTGTCACTGTACTGGGAATATAAAATCCAGTAGAAAATAGGGTTTTCTAAAATGTTTTTCTAATTATCACATTGGTTCTCTGTGGTTCTGCAAATACAAATAAATAGAAAGCTAAGTTCATTTCTTCCCAACTCTCAGTTTAGCTACAAAACTCCTAAATGAAAACACAATTTTTCTGGTGTTATAGAAGTCAGGAGTGGTGAAGAACAGAGGTTCAAGTATTCCAGGAAAGGCTGTGGAGGGGTGCAGAGGCCAGTGGGAGCAACCAGAGGGGTGCTGGCGAGTGCTCCTTTGTCTCAGACTGTCTACTCCTCACCTTGATCCACTGGCCACATTCTTTCCTATTTTGGAAAAGTGGAGCTGTTAATGTTGGTTCAATACCTAAGAAACACTGAACCTCCTATCACCAGCATCACCATTGCTCCTTGTAGCAAGAGAATGCTGAAATGAGCAGTTGTTGAATCCTAGAATGTTAGAGCTGGAAGGGACATTAAAGCAGTCTCTCTGGGTACAGTTTCTAACTATGTAGGGGCTAAATCAAGCATAGATTAACCCTTAACTCTCAATCCATAGTTGTTTAATAAGGAAAGATCACCAATTGGTATAGCCAACGGATTATAGATTTTAACATATTTTGTAAGATTTATATCTAAATCGGTTAAGTGTCTGACTCTTGATTTTGGCTCAGGTCATGATCTCAGGGTCGTGAGACCAAGCTCCACGCTCAGGGAGGAGCCTGCTTAAGATTCTCCCTCTCTCTCTCCCTCTCTCTCTCTCTCTCTCTCTCTCCCTTTGCCCCGTCCCAACCCCCACCACCAACCCTCTCTCTCTCTCAAAAAACAAAACAAAAAAAGGATTTACACCTAATTATTTCATGGTTTTCTATATCATAAATTAGAGTCCAGCTCCCTAGAACCCTAAATTAAATCTGGAGCACCTGTGTCCCATGTGAGTCACAGAGACCAGTGTTGTCCAACAGAAATGCAATGTGAGCCACACGTGCCATTTAAAATTCTCTAGTAGCCACATTGTAAAAATTAAAAAGGGAAATTAATTTTCATAATTGTGCATTGGTTATTTATTGCTGTGTAACAAATTACCCCCCAAACCTAGCTTGAAACAAACATTTATTATTTTACAGTTGCTCTGCATGAGTGGTTTGGCTGGAGAGTTCTGGCTCAGGGTTCCTCCTCAGTTTGTAGTCAGGCTATCAGCTGGGCTACATTGACTGGGGCAGGAGGGTATGCTTCCAAGAAGTATCACTCACATGGCTGGTTGTTGGGTGATGTGCCTCACCTCTCCTCCACGTGACTTCTCATCCTCCAGGGACTCTTGTCTTCATTTGGCATCTTCTGCATGGGAGTCTCTTCTTTACTGGTGACTGTGCTCTGAGATAGAAGTAGAGAGGGCACAAGCTAACGTAGGGAGGAAGGAGCCCCCAAGATAAAAGCTGCATTTTGTAGATTTGTAACCTAATCTTGGAAGTTACATTCTATCACTCTTGCCTTTTTTTTCTGTTAGAATTGACCCATTAAGCCCAGCCTATATTCTAGGGGAAGGAATTACACTTATGGGTTATTGGGGGTCATCTTAAAAGTAGCCTACCGCAAGTCTGAATTAATTATCCCAATATATTGGGGTATTATTTATGGTATTATTATATAATGAACATAAAAATTATTAATGAGATATCTTACATTCTTTTCTTCACACTAAGTCTTCAGGATCCGGTATGTATTTCATACTTACAGCTCCAACCAACTGGTCTAGCCACATTCCGAACACCACTGGGCACATATGGCTAGTGGCTACTTTAGCACGGTACATCTCTAGATGCTCTGCAGTCACCTAAAGACCCAAAGACCCTAACTTAGGGGATCTTCTTCATTTACAATGTAAGTGATTGATCAGATCTGTATCAAGGGATTACCATGTTCCAGGCACGGTGCTAAACACGGGGAACCCCAAATCAGTAAATTACCATGCCTGCCCTAAAGGAACTCAGCCAGACAAATAAGAAGTTAAATTCTAAATCTAGATCAACCATTTTGGGCCTACCTCAGAGAGCTCTAACCTGTGATGGGTTCTAGAATGAAGCAGAACGCAGTCTGTCCACACTCCTCGGGAAGGTGGTGACCCAGAGTCTTTTCAGACCAGCCAGAACCTCCGACAATGACCATAGACATCACTCACCCCCAGACCCAACCTGAGGCTATGTCTCCAGCTCTAAGCTGGAGCCCATATGTTGGCCTGAAACCTGATTTGCTTTGGATGTGGAGCAAATTAAATATTTGTTTAACTCAGTACATTGTACTTTCCACTATTCTCCATAAGCAAGACCCGTAGGGGAAGGGAGATATAGGGCGTACCGTAACTATTTCAGGCTTCTTGGGTGCTTTGGAGGGACGTGCCATTGTTGCACCAAGTTTTATACATAAATGTGACTCCGTTTACATAGAACGGAAGGTCCTTAATTATCTTACCGGCTATGAATGGATTTAGCAACAGGGAGCATTATTTTCAGTCTATTCTCTGCCCTAACTCCGATAATGTACATACGTATTTGACTTGAGTCTTTTCTCACACTTTGTGTCCTGAAGCATATTTGTGCTGCTTAAAGAATAACTCTGTGGGGCGCCTGGGTGGCGCAGTCGGTTAAGCGTCCGACTTCAACCAGGTCACGATCTCATGGTCCGTGAGTTCGAGCCCCGCGTTGGGCTCTGGGCTGATGGCTCAGAGCCTGGAGCCTGTTTCCGATTCTGTGTCTCCCTCTCTCTCTGCCCCTCCCCTGTTCATGCTCTGTCTCTGTCTGTCCCATAAATAAATAAAAACGTTGAAAGAAAATTAAAAAAAAAAAAAAAGAATAACTCTGTGCAGCCAGGACCTACCCAAGGAGTTTCCCATATCCCCAAAAGGCACTTACAGGCTATGTATTAATGGTGATATACCTGGCAATACAGTTAAAGAATTCTGGGTTTCATTGGGGATGGGGGGGGGGGCGGCAGGGAATGCAACATACTTTTCACTAGCAGTAGAGGAAAGCAGTTTTCTGAGTGGTTTTTCTACCGCAGTAAAGAGTAGTCATGTATTTTCAAGTTAGAGGAAAATCCATGCCTATCTCAACGGGAAGAAATAAGTTTTATTCAGATGCTGTCTGGAAAAATGGTCTTGAATACCTTCGTTATTTCTTGTCTTCATAAAAATATTGTTTAGGGAAAAGAAAACCCCATAAAGACAATTTCAAGTCAAGGACCAGACATAAAACAACACACCTTTCTTACATGTAAAATTCATTTCTGAGTTTCCATCATGTATCTATGCACTGTTTCATCAAAGTGATAGCTGTATCTTTCAAAATAAAATACCTTTGTTCCACAATGTGGATACTATAAAACCCAAACCAAAACAAAACACCAACAACCTGATGACACATCTCGTTTCTGTGTCTAACGTCACGATTTTTGGTTGAACCGTCATAGTCTAAGGCCCAACCACTCAACCTGGAAAAACATTCATGGGGTCTGGAACATAGAAAAATCCCTAAAGCTGTTCAGCTGGAATTTTAAGGGTGAGATTACAGCTTCTGTTTTGTGTAAATCTGTCCAGATTTAGCATTTTACAGTATCAGGTACTACTCTAAGAGCCAAGAATGACTCTGCCTAAAGGCCCCTGCACAGAGACCTCCATGCCCCAAAGTCAGGTCACATTAGAGAAAGAAGTGAATTGTAAACACTCCATTGTAAATACAATTTACACACGTCATTTTTTTTTTTTTACATGTAGAGTAGATTCATTCTAAAAGCACACTTTGCTCCTGTTTTGGAGGTTCTAAATAAAAGAAAATAGCATTTTAATGGGCCTTTGGGAAGGCCAGCATGCTCAAACAGGGCATATATGATGGGATCTATGACTATTTTCGCTGAGTTTTAGAATGCAAACTTAAGTCCACAGTATACACTCCAGCAAATATCTATATCTATATCTATATCTATATCTATATCTATATCTATATCTGTATCTATATGTATATCTATATCTATGTATCTATCTGTTCACAGACTGATACAGCCCGCAAGCACATAATGTGTATATGGACAGTGACAAAAATATCTCGATTTTTTTTTCAATTACAGCTTTTGTTGTGATTTATTCTAACATATTCCACAAAATAAACGTTTCATTGATAGTGCAGGCAGTGTGAAGTCTGGGGGGTGTACAGCCCTCTCTTTGGAGAAAGAGGGAGACTCCTTTAGCCTTTTCCACCCGGATTTTGATTTGCTTCTTAAAAGTGGAAGCTGAGTCCATCAGCTAAACAGCCAAGCTTGAGATCTGGTTTAAACCGGGAACTCACTCCATTTGGCCGGCGTAGGCGGCTGCCAGCAAAGTCCCTGGGCTGCCTGTTCCCTAGAGCATTTGCGTGCCCTGTTTACCCGGCCTGGTTCGGCGCACAGGGGGGGGCTTCCCGTCCGGGGAAAGATCTTGTTTACTACCCTCTCTCCCAACCCCCAGGCTAACCGTGCGGCGCGAATCCGGAGAAGCGCGCCCTCCGCGGGGGCCCTGAGTCCGCAGCGCCCGGCGCCTCCCCAGCGGGAGGCGGGAGCAGGCCCCGGCTCGAGGGCTGGGCTGTAAGTGCGATCTTGACATTGCGCCCTTGTTGCCAAGACTCGTGGGGCACAAGAGCAACTGCAGCGGGTCCCGACCCGCGCCGGGAGACTGGGACTGCGGGGCGCGGCCTGCCGCGCAGTCCTCACAGCCCTCCGGGCCCTGGTCCGAGCAGCGCTCCCGGGCCGCGGGGCGAGAAGCGGGGGGGGAGCCGGTCGAAGCCCCTGGCTCCGGGTTGGAGGCGCTCAC